>NW_028160031.1:0-136455 GCF_964263955.1 Coregonus lavaretus
CGAAGGCACTGTATACAGTCACCTCCAAAGGTATTGCCACCCTTGATAAAGACCCTTGAAAAGACTGTATAAAATAATAGAAATACTGAGCAATACTTTATGCTCAAAAAATTAATTATATTATTTTAGTCTTAACACAATTGCTTAGAGAAAGAGATTTTGTTTAACAAGTTTTAAAAAATTATTTAAAAGATGTGTCAAGATTATTAGCACCCCTTTTTTTCAATACTCCAGCACCCCTTGCGAGGATAATGAGACTGAACTTTTTTCTAAAAATGTTTTCTGAGATTGGAGAACACATTGGTAGGGATCTTAGACCATTCCTCCATACAGAATCTTTCCAGATCCTTCATATCTGGTCCTCTGGTAGAGCACGGCACTTGTAACGCCAAGGTAGTGGGTTCGATCCACGGGACCACCCATACACAAAAATGTATGCACGCATGACTGTAAGTCGCTTTGGATAAAAGCGTCTGCTAAATGGCATATTATTATTTATTATTATTATTATATAATTTGTCTGCACTTATGGACTGCCCTCTTCAATTCAATCCACAGGTTTTCAATGGGGTTCAAGTCTAGAGACTGACATGGCCATTGCACTATTTAGATTTTGGGGTCAATTAACCATTTCTTTGTGGATTTTGGTGTGTGCTTGGGGTTATTGTCTTGCTGAAAGATCCACTTGCAGCCAAGTTTCAGCCTCCTGGCAGAGTCAACCAGGTTTTGGCTAAAATGTCCAGGTACTTAGCAAAGTTCATGATGCCTTTGACTTTTTAACAAGGGCCCCTTGTGCTTCCACTGCTCCTAGGTGTCACGATCGTCTGAGGAAGCGGACCAATACGCAGCGTTGCGAGTGAACATGATGACTTTAATTTATAAAGCACGTCAATACAAAACAAAAGACGAAAGTGAAGTCCAACAGTGACAATGACTGAACTTGGAACAAAAACCCACAATTCCCACAGGAAAACATACAGATTAAATATGGCTCCCAATCAGAGATAACGAGCCGACAGCTGACACTCGTTACCTCCGATTGGGAGTCAATGACCAAACCTAGAAAACAACCCAACAGAAATGCAAACATAGAAATACACCCAAAACCCAACATAACCAAACCAAAACCCCACAAAACAAATACACCCTGGCTCAAATATAAAAGTCCCGGAGCCAGAGTGTCACAGTACCCCCCCCTAAAGGTGCGCACTCCGGGCGCACCAGCATACAGTCTAGGGGAGGGTCTGGGTGGGCGTCTGTCCACGGTGGCGGTTCTGGCCCTGGTCGTGGTCCCCACCCCACCTTAGTCACTATCCGCTTCCGTAGCCTCCTCCACATGACCACCCCCCAACTAAACCCCACTGGATTAAAGGGCAGCACCGGACTAAGGGGCAGCACCGGACTAAGGGGCAGTACCGGACTAAGGGGCAGCACCAGGATAAGGGGCAGCACCGGGCTACGGGACAGCACCTGGCTAAGGGGCAGCACCGGACTCAATGGTGGATCCTGGCTGGCTGGCTCTGGCGGATCCTGGCTGGACGGCTCTGGCGGATCCTGGCTGGACGGCTCATGGCTGGCTGAAAGATCTGGCTGCTCATGGCTGGCTGACGGATCTGGCTGCTCATGGCTGGCTGACGGATCTGGCTGCTCATGGCTGGCTGACGGATCTGGCTGCTCATGGCTGGCTGACGGATCTGGCTGCTCATGGCTGGCTGACGGATCTGGCTGCTCATGGCTGGCTGACGGATCTGGCTGCTCATGGCTGGCTGACGGATCTGGCTGCTCATGGCTGGCTGACGGATCTGGCTGCTCATGGCTGGCTGACGGATCTGGCTGCTCATGGCTGGCGGAAGGCTCTGGCTGATCCTGTCTGGCGGAAGGCTCTGGCTGATCCTGTCTGGCGGAAGGCTCTGGCTGATCCTGTCTGGCGGAAGGCTCTAGCGGCTCCGGTCTGGCGGACGGCTCTGAAGGCTCATGGCAGACGGGCGGCTTAGCAGGCTCAGTACAGATGGCCAGTTCCAGCGCCTTAGGGCAGACGGGCAGTTCAGACCCCGTTGGGCAGACGGCAGACTCTGGCCATCTGAGGCGCACCGTAGGCCTGGTGCGTGGTGCCGGAACTGGAGGTACCGGGCTGAGGACACGCATCTCAGGGCTAGTGCGGGGAGAAGCAACAGGGCATGCTGGACCCTGGGGACGCACATAAGGCCTAGTGCAGAGAGCAGGAACAGGGCATGCTGGACCCTGGGGACGCACATAAGGCCTAGTGCGGAGAGCAGCAACAGGACGCACAGGACTCGGGGAACACACAGGAGGCTTGGTGCGTGGTGTAGGCACTGGTGGTACTGAGCTGGAGCGGGGAGGTGGCGCCGGAAATACCGGACCGTGCAGGCTTACTGGCCCCCTTGAGCACTGAGCCTGCCCAACCTTACCCGGGTTGATGCTCCCCGTCGCCCGACCAGTACGGGGAGGTGGAATAACCCGCACCGGCCTATGTGGGCGAACCGGGAACACCATGCGTAAGGCTGGTGCCATGTACGCCGGCCCGAGAAGACGCACTGGTGGCCTGATGCGTTGGGCCGGCTTCATGACATTCGGCTCAATGCTCACTCTAACCCGGCCGATACGTGGAGCTGGAATGTACATCGTGGACCTGGTGCCTGGAGTAGGAACAGGCCGAGCTGGGCTGGCGACGCACATCGTGGACCTGGTGCGTGGAGTAGGAACAGGCCGGTCCGTACCGGGAACACACACCACTGGCCTTAACTGGGGATCAGGAACGGGCCGGACCGGACTGGTAACACACCTCAGTCTCTCATGCCGTGCCACAACAACTTCCCTCCCTCTACTCGCCAATGGCTCCCGTAATCCGATAGCCTTCTCTCCACATCTCCCTGTGGCAGCCTCCTGCTGCCCAACCGCCCAAGCCATGTGCCCCCCCCCAAAAACTTTTTGGGGTTGCCTCTCGTCCCTCCGACGATGGCCCTGCCGACGCCGTTGTTCCTCTCTCCGTCGCCTCTCCACTGTCTCGCTCCATGGACGGCGATCCATCCCCTCCAGGATTTCCTCCCAAGTCCAGGACCCTTTTCCGTCCAAAATCTCCTCCCATGTCCAGACCTTTGGAGCTGGGTCCTGTTGCCGCTTGACACGCTGCTTGGTCCTTTTATGGTGGGTTTTTCTGTCACGATCGTCTGAGGAAGCGGACCAATACGCAGCTGTCGGCTCGTTATCTCTGATTGGGAGCCATATTTATTCTGTATGTTTTCTTGTGGGAGTTGTGGGTTTTTGTTCTTAGTTCTGTCAGTGTTGCAGAGGACTTCACGTATCGGTCGTATTTTGTTGTTTTGTTCCAGACTTGTGAAATAATAAAGTCATGTTTCTTGGACACGCTGCGCCTTGGTCATATTTAGACGACATCGACCCTCGTGACACTAGGGCCCTTGTTAAGGTCAAAATCTGGTTGCTTCTGCCAGGAGGCTGAAACTTGGCTGCAAGTGGATCTTCCAGCAAGACAATAGCCCCAAGCACACATCAAATAAATGGTTAATTGAAAACAAAATCAACATTTTGCAATGGCCATCTTGAACCCCATTGAAAACATGTGGTTTGAATTGAAGAGGGTAGTCCAGAAGCACAGACTAATTATATCAAGGATCTGGAAAGATTCTGTACGGTGTGTTCTCCAATCTCATAAAACATTTGAGAAAAAAGCTCAGTCTCATTATCCTCGCAAGGGGTGCTGGAGTATTGAAAAAAAGGGGTGCCAATAATTTTGACATAGATATTTTTGAGCGGAAAATCATTACTTTTTAAACAGAATCTCTTTGTGTAAGACTAAAATAATATATACTGAACACAAATATAAACGCAACATGTAAAGTGTTGGTCAAATGTTTTAAAAAAGTGGAAACTTTCAGTTGACAGGGACAGGCCCATAATGCAACCATGGTTTATATCAGCAGAGACAGAGTGTGTACAATGGCTTCTGTCACAAAGCTGAACATTCTACTGGCTGTTCTGATGGGACCCATACATGCTGTCCAATAAATCTATTAAATTAAAGCAGAAGGAGAAAATGATGCTTTTTACAACAATGTGGGAAAAGACTACTGTTTGATTGTTAAATCCGAAGCTGAAGAGAGCCTGCTTTTGTGGAACACTTCTAACACTTCACCTGAAAATTCCACACTGAATGCAGAATTAAGGGATCGACTGAAACTGAAATTGATTCATAACATTTCAACTGTCCTGAGCCAGAACCTCTCTGTCAGACACTGGACTATACAGGGCAGAGTGCTGGACATCTGGCAAGGTGAAACTCCAGAAAAGCATCAACCTCAGAGTCTGCAGTACTGTAGCTGTATCATCAGTTTATCTGTATGCTCATTTGGGAGGGAAATTAGACCTGCAGTGTGGGGATTCCTGGGGGATGGTAACTTTACAGTCAGATGGCTCTGCAAGCACTTTTGGGACATGAACGAATCCGCAAAGCCCTTCATGGAGGATGTAAGGGGCCAAGTGCTGCTGGATGAGAACGGATCCTCTCTTCATATGACCAACTTCACATTTAATTACATAGGCAGATACATGTACTACTGCCTGGTAGTGGAGGGACAGCGTTGTGTTTACAGTCAGACCATCTTAGCGATCTACTGTATAAGACAGTATTGTCAGCAGTGGCGGCTCCTGAAAAAATTCTCAGGGGGGGCAATTTTTCTGATGATTTAGGTGACCTACACACATTTTAAAAAAGATATGTCCAGCAACAACATGAAGACAGGGGCAGCATATAAGTCAATGCCAGAAGCATTTATTGACTGATCTCAAAAGTGTTGGCTTACAAAAGCAAAATAAGTTATCACAGTAAAAATAATCAAGGGTGTTCTTTCACATTCCTCAACACTGCATAAACAATATGCATTTCCATAAACAAATGAAATATCAGCTGAAAATACAGCATCTTGGTATTTGTTCAGATTGCAGGATCAACAAGAGCTTTTACCACATTTTTTGCCTCATGGTTGAATTGGAAATATGTGCACCTGAGCATAATTCACAACAAGCAAGCAGGAGCTTTTGATAGAGGCTACTGAAAACATTGATGCAAGTTATTGGTAATAATAAATTTTTATAGACTTCCATATTCTGCCCTCTTGTATAGATTTGTGAAAATGAACAGTGATAGACATTTTGCCTGAAAACAGAATTTGAAAATAATTTATAGAAAAGGTAAACACAGCTATCTGTATGGCTTTGTAAAAATGAACAACCATATTCTGGCCAATTGTATAGATTTGTAAATATGAACAACCATATTCTGGCCAATTGTATAGATTTGTAAAAATGAACATGAACAGATTATTTATTTATTTTTACTTTTTTTTTAATGAAAAATAACTATTTTAAACAACATCAACTGTGAACTGATTTGGGCGTGTGTGTGTTAAAGAGACAGACAGGGAGGGACAAAGAGAGAGAGAGGCTACATTACTTGTACTGAAACTGTTCTCTTCTCTCTTTCAATGCAGCAAAGCGGTCAATGACTTTCTCATTGAAATCAGGCATGCTGAGGACTAGTTCACTCTCCATGGAAAGCATGGCCAGTGCATTCAGACGTTCCTGGCCCATTGAATTTCGCAGGAATGTCTTAACTCGTGTCAAAGTTGAGAAACATCTCTCAGCTTCAGCTGTTGTCATGGGAGTAGTTATGAGGATGTTCAACAGAGTCACAGTCTCAGAGAACGTCTCCTGGAGGTTGTAGCTCATGAGAACCTGGTACAGTGCCAGTGCACCACAGTTTGACTTTCTCGTCGTCGGCAAAAAGACCGTTCAGTCTCTCCAAAAGCACACTGGCGATTGAGACTGAGGTTGATTCCGAGATGGGAAGGAACTCAAAAAAGCGCTCCTGCACTTTGTGATTGCTATCTATGTACCTCAGCACAAGCACCAGCTGTGTCTGTGTAGAAACGTCCGTGGTCTCGTCAGCTTGGATAGCTACGAAGTTCGCCGACTTCACCTCCTCCACAATATGTTCCCTCATGACCGCTAGCATACACTCCAGTAGCTCGTTTTGAATGGTCTTTGATGTGAACTTCTTTCAAAGAGACAATCGAGTTGCACTGAAGGCTAGCCATCTTGATAGTAGTACGTGAATTGATTGACGCTGCTACCCGCTCTTTTCTTAGTTACGTTCATGGTTATGTTACGTATGACGAAAGCGCGTAAGTGCAAGCCCTCAGAAACCCATAGAGATTGTATTGAAAGCTCTGATATTTGAAAAAAAAAGATTTTACATGACAGGCTATGAGAGACTTCTGGGCGATTTTCAACCTGACTGAAATCGCCCCAAAAGGGGCGGGGCCATTTGAAGCACGACTTTAGCCTGATTGGACATTTAGTGGCAGATCAGACGTCTAGATTAGAACACTGATAACTACTGTTGCCGTGATATAATTGATTAGAAAAAAAATCCCTTCCTTTTCCCGTTTGGCAGTGCGTCGCCCATATCGCCCTAATGAACACACCGCCCCTGATTGTCAGAATTATGTGGGAGAGAAGGCTGTGCTTCCCTGTTTCAACCCAGACCCCAATGGGACAAAGACATGGTGGGGGAGAATCCTAAGTCATCAAGGGAAGAAGACGTGGATGGAAAATTGTCAGGAAATTACTCCCTAGTCATCCCATCACAGATGCTTCACCACTTAGGGTTTTATGATCGCCAGAAGAAGCCGCCATCAAGAGTCATCATATCATATTGTCTAATGGTGTAAATGTAAATGTAAATGTGTGCCCTAAGTCTGAGCCCCTCAAAGAGTTCTTCTCAGAGGGAGGGGAGGTTGCCTTCACATGCAGCTCTGATGTCCCAGAGTATGACAGGGTTGTGTGGTACAGAAAGACTACAAAGGTGGGTAATGTTATTCTGGACACAAGATATATGGATAAGTCTCTCTGGAACTCTCTAACCTCTCACTGGAGGAGAGTGGGGAATACTGATGTGCTCTCATCTCTGACCAGAAGAACATGGTCTGTTTATCAATAACTACAACCCTCTTGATCGAAGGGGAGAGAGACCCGTTTGGCGTCGAATGCTGGGCTGTGCTCTGCTGGGGATGGTCTTTGCTGTGATCATTGTGAACCTGAAGACCATGAGAAGAGACCAGGCTTCCCTGAAGACCAGGAGAAGAATCCAGGATTCCCTGAAGAACATGAGGTCTGCAGCCAAGACGCTGGGCAGCAGAACAGCAGAGTGGAAGAGGAGAGCGAGAGAGGAGAATGAATAAAGGGAAGAGAGAGAGGATAGGGAAGAGAAAAGAAAGTGAAGAATAAAGAGAGGACTTTAACATTTTAATCTGTTTTTTCACTTGCTCAATTGATCCAGACAGGTTTAAAGTGCACATTCGGGTTGTTTTCTTACTTTCAGTAGCTTCTGGCTAATATTTTTGTGCATGTAACAAAGCTAATGTAATTGCGTAGGGCAGCTATACCTTAGTGCTAAAAATTGTTTTACTAAATCCTGTACAGTGACTTTGTCTTTGGAGTGTGCACATATGAATATATATATATATTTTTTTTTTACATAAAGCATTGATATTGAGTAAGTTTTGATAGGTCCACTCGTTAAAAATAGCTCCACTTGAGAAAAAAGATCTTAACATTACTTTGAAAATGTTTACTTTACTTTAATAATGTGTTACTTCTATGTAAAATTGCTTTTATTGATTATTGTTAATAGTTTATTAATTATATGTAAAATTGCTTTCAAGGATTTTAAGGAATATTGCTAAAGCCACAATCCAGAAGATGTCCTGCACCTCATTTGATTTGTCATTTCAATTAATGATATATACCCAGATAACTTAATATAATGAGCTTAGTACATATTTCTTACCCTATCATATAAACTATAAGGTTATTAAAGACAAAAAACTGCCTAATTCACAATAATGTGATTTGTACCGCATACTATTTGATTCTTCACACACCACACTAAGCCATTATCCCATTCCACTACCTTTTCAAGATTTTTTTTTATTAGATTAAAGTTGGCTTTGCTTTTATACTTACAAGACCATCAGGCTTGTTCAAGTGAGCTGTTTTATCTTGTAGTAATGTGGTGCCTGTCTGTATTTCCTTAAACCTTTATTTTAGCAATACATGTCATTGAGACATTCTTTTTATAATACCATCCTTTTCTTTTGTCAGTAGGTGCCCATCATAACAACTGGTGGTGGTGTGTTGGACACAGGCACTCATATAGATATGATGAGCTAGCCTGTCTGCATTCCTGATTCCTGTAACCATTAGCTTACCTAATATTGACATTAGCTCAGAACCACTTGTTTTGCAAACATGTTCCTGTTTTATCAATTGCTGTGCTGATCAATGGACAGTTCATTACCTCTGTCAAATGAATATGTACCTTAAAGTGATGTTTGTATTTGTATTTATTTTTGCAGAGATAATGACGCTATAATAATACATATTTCCAGTAGGCCTATATCTAAAAATACATACAGCCCTTTTGATATATATATATACACTGAACAAAAATATAAACGCAACATGTAAAGTGTTTGTCCCATGTTTCATGAGCTGAAATAAAAGATCCCAGAAATGTTTCATATGCACAAAAAGCTTATTTCTCTCTAATTTTGTGCACACATTTGTTTAATTCCCTGTTAGTAAGCATTACTTTTTTTGCCAAGATAATCCATCCACCTGACAGGTGTGGCATATCAAGAAGCTGATTAAACAGCATGAGCATTACACAGGTGCACCTTGTGCTGGGGACAATAAAAGGCCACTCTAAAATGTGCAGTTTTGTCACACAACACAATGCCACAGATGTCTCAAGTTTTGAGGGAGCGTGCAATTGGCATGCTCACTGCAGGAAGGCCCACAAGAACTGTTGCCAGAGAATTGAATGTTCATTTCTCTACCATAACGTCATTTTAGAGAATTTGGCAGTACGTCCAACCGGCTTCACAACCGCAGACCACATGTATGGCGTCGTGTGGGCGAGCGGTTTGCTGATGTCAACCTGGTGAACAGAGTGCCCCATAGTGGCGGTGGGGTTATGGTATGGGCAGGCATAAACTACTGACAACAAACACAATAGCATTTAATCGATGGCAATTTGAATGCACAAAAATACTGTGACGAGATCCTGAGGCCCATTGTGTGGCCCATTTTTTTTAAAGGTATCTGTGACCAAGTCATGTGAAATCGATAGATTTGGACCTAATTTATTTATTTCATTTGACTGATTTCCTCATATGATGTCACGACTTCCTCCGAAGCTGCCTCCTCTCCTTGTTCGGGCAGGCTTCAGCGTTCGTCGTCACCGGCCTTCTAGCCACTGCCGCTCCATATCTCATCATTCCATTTGTTTTGTCTTCTCTATTACACACACCTGGTTAATATCCCCTCATTAGTACATGTATAAGTGTTCCCTCTGCCCCCTTGTCCTTGTGGGTGATTGTTTAATGTGAGGAGAGAGTAGCTCGTTTGAGCTACGTGTATTTTGTATTCGTTCCGGTGAAGCACTAAGCTAGCTAGCTAACCCACTACCTGGACTAGCTAGCGGGTAGCTACTGGCAACTATTAGCAACGGTGGATAGTTGTTTCACGCCTGAGAGTGCCTGTAATTACGCCAGCTGGCTGCCTACAATAATTACATACAATAATGCCTACCATTCAGCTGTTTTCTAACCTCATTGTCTGAAGCGTTAACGTTAGGTAGTAAGTGGCTACTGTGCTTGAAATTTAGCTAGCTTGTTGCTACCTGGATAGCTACTAGTAAACAATAGCTGGAACGACCTAGCGAACAGACGCGAACTGGCTGAGTCAATTCAGTGGATAGCTTTGCACTTGGCTAGCTAACAGTAGCTGCTAGGGGTAAGTTATAACCTACATTTGTGTTTTGTTTTTACATATTGGTAGCCAGAGTTGTTCAAGGGAATTCGGGACATGGGTGAATAGTTAACGTTAGCTTGGCTCTCTCTGTGTGTTCGTGCCGTGAAAGGAGGGGTTTCTTCTTTGTCTGAAAGCAATGGCTAGCTAGTATGCTAACTATTCTAGCTAACTAACTGGCTGAATAAGTTGACGACGGACTCGCTCAAGCTGTCGGGACTAACCCACAACGTTAGACACGGACACGAATGATCTGCTTGGCGTGTTGACACACTGGTGGTTTGTTGTGGCCGAGTATTGGTGCTAAACCGTGTTGTTGGAGTCCGGCATGCTAGCTGGCTGTGGCGTCTTATGACTAGGTGCCCTGGACGATTTTCACGGAAGAATACTGTACCAAGTTAGCTAGCTGAATAAACTAAGTTAGTCTATTCCTAGAAAACATTGAACCGCTGTAGTTTACAACAATTATAGTTTCTGAGGTGGAAGTTGGGAGAGTTATATTTGGGTGTTGTGGTGAGGGAGGCCCCGCTCTCTCCTTTCCCAGATGTTTAGTTCATTTAATTCCGATCTCCTTTGCATTATTGTAGCCATTTTCTGTAGCCTGTCAACTATGCCTCTGTCTATCCCTGTTCTCTCCTCTCCGCACAGGCTATACAAACGCCTCACACCGCGTGGCTGCTGCCTCTCTAACCTGGTGGTCCATGCACGCACCACCCACGTGGAGTTCCAGGTCTCAGGCAGCCTCTAGAACTGCCGTTCTGCTGCCAACAAGGCAGAGTTCATCTCAGCCTATGCTACCCTCCAGTCCCTCGACTTCTTGGCGCTGACGGAAACATGGATTACCACTGAAAACACTGCTACTCCTACTGCTCTCTCCTCGTCTGACCATGTGTTCTCGCATACCCCGAGAGCATCTGGTCAGCGGGGTGGTGGCACAGGAATTCTCATCTCTCCCAAGTGGACATTCTCTATTTTTCACCTGACCCATCTGTCTATCTCCTCATTTGAATTCCATGCTGTCACAGTCACTAGCCCATTTAAGCTTAACATCCTTGTCATTTATCGCCCTCCAGGTTCCCTTGGAGAGTTCATCAATGAGCTTGACGCCTTGATAAGTTCCTTTCCTGAGGATGGCTCACCCCTCACAGTTCTGGGGGACTTCAACCTCCCTACGTCTACCTTTGACTAATTTCTCTCTGCCTCCTTCTTTCCACTCCTCTCCTCTTTTGACCTCACCCTCTCACCGTCCCCCCCTACTCACAAGGCAGGCAATACGCTTGACCTCATCTTTACTAGATGCTGTTCTTCTACTAATCCCACTGCAACTCCCCTCCATGTCTCCGACCACTACTTTGTATCCTTTTCTCTCTCGCTCTCCTCCAACACTACTCACTCTGCCCCTACTCAGATGGTAATGCGCTGTCGCAACCTTCGCTTTCTCTCTCCCGCTACTCTCTCCTCTTCCATCCTATCATCTCTTCCCTCTGCTCAATCCTTCTCCCTCCAATCTCCTGATTCTGCCTCCTCAACCCTTCTCTCCTCCCTTTCTGCATCCTTTGACTCTCTATGTCCCCTATCCTCCCGGCCGGCTCGGTCCTCCCCTCCAGCTCCGTGGCTTGATGACTCATTGCGAGCTCACAGAACAGGGCTCCGGGCAGCCGAGCGGAAATGGAGGAAAACTAGACTCCCTGCGGACCTGGCATCTTTTCACTCCCTCCTCTCTACATTTTCTTCATCTGTTTCTGCTGCTAAAGCCACTTTCTACCACTCTAAATTCCAAGCATCTGCCTCTAACCCTAGGAAGCTCTTTGCCACCTTCTCCTCCCTGCTGAATCCCCCCCCCCCCCCCCCCCTCTCTGTGGATGACTTCGTCAACCATTTTGAAAAGAAGGTTGACGACATCCGATCCTCGTTTGTTAAGTCAAATGACACTGCTGGTCCTGCGCACACTGCCCTACCCTATGCTTTGACTTCTTTCTCCCCTCTCTCTCCAGATAAAATCTTGCGACTTGTGACGGCCGGCCGCCCAACAACCTGCCCGCTTGACCCTATCCCCTCCTCTCTTCTCCAGACCATCTCCGGTGACCTTCTCCCTTACCTCACCTCGCTGATCAACTCATCCTTGACCGCTGGCTATGTCCCTTCCGTCTTCAAGAGAGCGAGAGTTGCACCCCTTCTCAAAAAACCAACACTCGATCCCTCTGATGTCAACAACTACAGACCAGTATCCCTTCTTTCTTTTCTCTCCAAAACTCTTGAGCGTGCCGTCTTTAGCCAACTCTCTTGCTATCTCTCTCAGAATTACCTTCTTGATCCAAACCAGTCAGGTTTCAAGACTGGTCATTCAACTGAGACTGCTCTTCTCTGTGTCACGGAGGCTCTCCGCACTGCTAAAGCTAACTCTCTCTCCTCTGCTCTTGTCCTTCTAGACCTGTCTGCTGCCTTTGATACTGTGAACCATCAGATCCTCCTCTCCACCCTCTCCGAGCTGGACATCTCCGGCGCGGCTCACTCTTGGATTGCGTCCTACCTGACCGGTCGCTCCTACCAAGTGGCGTGGCGAGAAGCTGTCTCCGCACCACATGCTCTCACCGCTGGTGTCCCCCAGGGCTCAGTTCTAGGCCCTCTCCTATTCTCGCTATACACCAAGTCACTTGGCTCTGTCATATCCTCACATGGCCTCTCCTATCATTGCTACGCAGACGACACACAACTAATCTTCTCCTTTCCCCCTTCTGATAACCAGGTGGCGAATCGCATCTCTGCATGTCTGGCAGACATATCAGTGTGGATGACGGATCACCACCTCAAGCTGAACCTTGGCAAGACGGAGCTGCTGTTCCTCCCAGGGAAGGACTGCCCGTTCCATGATCTCGCCATCACGGTTGACAACTCCGTTGTGTCCTCCTCCCAGAGTGCGAAGAGCCTTGGCGTGACCCTGGACAACACCCTGTCGTTCTCCGCTAACATCAAGGCGGTGACCCGATCCTGCAGGTTCATGCTCTACAACATTCGGAGAGTACGACCCTGCCTTACACAGGAAGCGGCACAGGTCCTAATCCAGGCACTTGTCATCTCCCGTCTGGATTACTGCAACTCGCTGTTGGCTGGGCTCCCTGCCTGTGCCATTAAACCCCTACAACTCATCCAGAATGCCGCAGCCCGTCTGGTGTTCAACCTTCCCAAGTTCTCTCACGTCACCCCGCTCCTCCGCACACTCCACTGGCTTCCAGTTGAGGCTCGCATCTGCTACAAGACCATGGTGCTTGCCTACGGAGCTGTGAGGGTAACGGCACCTCCGTACCTTCAGGCTCTGATCAGTCCCTACACCCAAACGAGGGCATTGCGTTCATCCACCTCTGGCCTGCTGGCCCCCCTACCTCTGCGGAAGCACAGTTCCCGCTCAGCCCAGTCAAAACTGTTCGCTGCTCTGGCACCCCAATGGTGGAACAAGCTCCCTCACGACGCCAGGACAGCGGAGTCACTCACCACCTTCCGGAGACACTTGAAACCCCACCTCTTTAAGGAATACCTGGGATAGGATAAAGTAATCCTTCTACCCCCCCCCCCCTTACCCCACCCCACCACCCCAAAAAAAAAAACATTGTAAAGTGGTTATCCCACTGGCTATAAGGTGAATGCACCAATTTGTAAGTCGCTCTGGATAAGAGCGTCTGCTAAATGACGTAAATGTAAACGTAAATGTATTGCCGGGGTATATCTTCCTCGTGTGCCTGTTTCGTTCGGACTGTTTGACGCTCTCCAACTCTGTACTATGGAATAAACTCTGTATTCTGTGATTTACCCTCCTGCGCCTGACTCTTTCAAATCACCTCTCACAGAATCACCCACCCAACTATGGAGTCAGCGGGAGAGGAGCGCATGCCTTGAGTCATGGCACGGGTCTAGGAGCATTCGACGATGCTAGCCAGCTTGGGAGAAGCGATGGATCGGGTTCTCCAGGTCGTCCAAGGCCTGGAGAGGAGAGAACTCGATCTGTCGAGACCAGCTGGCTGACCGGATCCAGCCACCCACACCCCAGCACCCAGAGGGATCCATATATCCCTGCCACGGGAGTTTGACGAGACGGCTGCTCTCTGCAAGGGATTCCACCTCCAACTAGAGCTCTATTATTCCAGCATCAGCCCGGCCCCATTGAAGCGGGAGAAGGTGTCCGCCCTCGTCTCCTGCCTCTCAGGGAAAGCCCTGGAGTGGGCAAATGCGGTCTGGAACAAAGGAGGAGCCGCGTTGGACAACTACGGGGAGTTCGCTCGCCTCTTTCGGGCTGTCTTTGATCACCCGCCCGAGGGTCGAGAGGCGGGCGAGCAGCTGGTCCACCTGAGGCAGGGGACGAGGACTGCGCAGGACTTCGCCCTGGACGCTGTGCCTCCCAGGAGTCATGTGTATCCCCTGTCACAGGCTGAAATGGAGGCTATGGAAATATACGTCACCGAGTCCCTGCGCCAGGGGTTTATACATCCCTCCACTTCACCCGCCTCCTCGAGTTTCTTTTTGTGAAGAAGAAAGACGGCGGTCTGCGCCTTTGCATTGATTATCGATCACTGAACAAGGAGACGATACGATTTAGTTATCCTCTCCCCCTCATTCCTTCAGTGATCGAGTCAATGCATGGGGCGCGCTTCTTCACCAAATTAGATCTCCGGAGTGCGTACAACCTGGTGCGTGTCCGAGAGGGGGATGAGTGGAAGACAGCATTCAGCAAACCCACAGGGCATTATGAATACCTTGTGATGCCCTACGGTTTGATGAATGCTCCAGCCGTCTTCCAGTCCTTTGTGAACGAGGTGTTTCGGGACATGCTTGGTCGCGGTGTAGTGGTCTACATCGATGACATTCTGGCGTATTCCACTACGCGCGCCGAGCATGTGTCCCTGGTTGGCAAAGTGCTGGCCCGACTGTTGGAAAATGACCTTTATGCCAAGGCAGAAAAGTGTCTGTTTTTCCAGCAATCCGTCTCCTTCCTCGGATACCGCATTACCACCTCAGGTGTGGAGATCGAGGGAGATCGCATTTCAGCCGTGCGTAATTGGCCCGACTCCAACCACGGTTAAGAAGGTGCAGCGCTTTATTGGCTTTGCCAACTACTATCTGAGGTTTATCCGGGGCTTTGGCAAGGTCGCAGCTCCCATTACATCTCTGTTGAAGGGTGGGCCATCCCGGCTCCGCTGGTCTGCTGAGGCTGACAGGGCCTTCAGTAAACTGACGGGTCTGTTCACCTCAGCCCCGGTACTGGCCCAACCCGATCCATCACTACTGTTCGTAGTGGAGGTGGATGCGTCCGAGGTAGGGATAGGCGCTGTCCTATCTCAATGCTCGGGCCCGCCACCCAAGCTCTGACCCTGTGCCTTCTTTTCCAAGAAGCTCAGCCCGGCAGAGCAGAACTACAACGTTGGTGATCGGGAGCTGTTGGCTGTTGTCCGAGCCCTGACCGTGTGGAGGCACTTGCTCGAAGGGGCGAAACACCGTTTCCTCGTCTGGACGGACCACCGTAACCTGGAGTACATCCGGGCAGCGAGGAGGCTGAATCCTCGCCAGGCCAGGTGGGCATTATTCTTCACCCGGTTTGATTTCACACTATCATACATCCCGGGTACGAAGAATGTGAAGGCAGACGCACTGTCACGGCTGTATGACACAGAGGAGAGGCCCAGAGACAACATCCCCATACTCCCAGCCTCCTGCATTGTGGCGCCAGTAGAATGGGTGATGGACACGGATATAGAGCACCTCAGTGTCCAGCTGGGCTGCAGTACGTGCCTGCTCTTGTCTGTGATCATTCCATTTGTTTTGTCTTGTCTATTACACACACCTGGTTCATATCCCCTCATTAGTATATGTATAAGTGTTCCCTCTGCCCCCTTGTCCTTGTGGGTGATTGTTTAATGTGAGGAGAGAGTAGTTCGGTTGAGCTACGTGTATTTTATATTGCCGGGGTATATCTTCCCTGTGTGCCTGTTTTGTTCCAGTGGGCCTGTTTTGCCCACTGGACTGTTTGACGCTCTCCAGCGTAACTCTGTACTACGGAATAAACTCTGTATTCTGTGATTTACCCTCCTGCGCCTGACTCCTTCAAATCACCTCTCACATATGAACTGTAACTTAGTAAATCATTGAAATTGTTGCCTGTTACATTTATATTTTTGTTCAGTATATGCATAATTTTAATAACAGGACACTGAACATTCATTATCCCTCTGAAGAAGGTTTGAATCCTAAGCAAACTGCCTACTCATTGTTTGAAGTACAATAGACCAACATAGCCACTGTAGTAGTTCAAAGATTGGCACTTGTAAACCTTGGTAGACCATGGGTGGAGTACGCATTTAAGCCAATATGGAGTATTACCTATTTAAGCCAATATGGCGTAAACTTGAACAAAAATCCCCAACAAATTATCAACATGTACCCATTAAGAGGGCTATTTATATCTGAAATCACATTGCACATACAGTACCAGTCAAAGGTTTGGACACACCTACTCATTCAAGGGTTTTTCTTTATTTTGACTATTATTCTACATTGTAGAATAATAGTGAAGACATCAAAACTATGAAATAACACATATGGAATCATGTAGTAACCAAAAAAGTGTTCTACAAATTTTTATATTTGAGATTCTTCAAAGTAGCCACCCTTTGCCTTTATGACAGCTTTGCACACTCTTGGCATTCTCTCAACCAGCTTCATGAGGAATGCTTTTCCAACAATCTTGAAGGAGTGCCCACATATGCTGAGCACTTGTTGGCTGCTTTTCCTTCACTCTGCGGTCCAACTCATCCCAAACCATCTCAATTGGGTTTAGGTCGGGGGCTTGTGGAGGCCAGGTCATCTTATGCAGTAGTCCATCACTCTCCTTGGTCAAATAGCCCTTACACAGCCTGGAGGTGTTGTGGGTCATTGTCCTGTTGAAAAACAAATGATAGTCCCACTAAGCGCAAACCAGATGGGATGGCGTATCACTGCAGAATGTTGTGGTAGCCACTCAGGTTAAGTGTGCCTTGAATTCTAAATAAATCACTGACAGTGTCACCAGCACAGCACCCCCACACCATCACACCTCCTCCTCCATGCTTCACAGTGGGAACCACACATGCGGAAATCATCCGTTCACCTACTCTGCGTCTCACAAAGACACAGCGTTTGGAACCAATAATCTCAAATTTGGACTCTAGACTAATTTCCACCAGTCTAATGTCCATTGCTCGTGTTTCTTGGCCCAATCAAGTCTCTTCTTCTTATAGGTGTCCTTTAGTAGTGGTTTCTTTGCAGCAATTCGACCATGAAGGTCAGATTCACGCAGTCTCCTCTGAACAGTTGATGTTGAGATGTGTCTGTTACTTGAACTCTGTGAAGCATTTATTTGGGCTGCAATCTGAGGTGCAGTTAACTCTAATGAACATATCCTCTGCAGCAGAGGTAACTCTGCGTCTTCCTTTCCTGTGGCGGTCCTCATGAGAGCCAGTTTCATCATAGCGCTTGATGGTTTTTGCGACTGCACTTGAAGAAACGTACAAAGTTCTTGACATTTTACGTACTGACTGACCTTCATGTCTTAAAGTAATGATGGCCTGTCGTTTCTCTTTGCTTATTTGAGCTGTTCTTGCCATAATATGGACATTTACCAAACATGGCTATCTTCTGTATACCAACCCTACATTGTCACAATACAACTGATCAAATCAAATGATTAGCAGTTCAGGAGTCTTATATCTTGGGAGTAGAAGCTGTTAAGAACACTTTTGGACCTAGACTTGGCGCTCCGGTACCGCTTGCCGTGCAGTAGCAGAGAGAACAGTCTATGACTAGGGTGGCTGGAGACTTTGACAATTTTTAGGGCCTTCCTCTGACACCGCCTGGTATAGAGGTCCTGGATGGCAAGAAGCTTGGCCCCAGTGATGTACTGGGCCGTACGCACTACCCTTTGTAGTGCCTTGCGGTCGGAGGCCGAGCAGTTGCCATACCAGGCGGTGATGCAACCAGTAAGGATACTCTCGATGGTGCAGCTGTAGAACATTTGGAGGATCTGAGGACCCATGACAAATCTTTTCAGTCTCCTGAGGGTGAATAAGCTTTGTCGTGCCCTCTTCACTACTGTCTTGGTGTGTTTGGACCATGATCGTTTGTTGGTGATGTGGACAGCAAGGAACTTGAAACTCTCAACCTGTTCCACTACAGCCCCGTTTTTTTCCTGTAGTCCACAATCATCTCCTTTGTCTTGATCACATTGAGGGAGAGGTTGTTATCCTGGCACCACACGGCCAGGTCTCTGACCTCCTCCCTATAGGCTGTCTCATCGTTGTCGGTGATCAGGCCTATCACTGTTGTGTCGTCGGAAAACATAATGATGGTGTTGGAGTCGTGCCTGGCCATGCAGTAATGGGTGAACAGGGAGTACAGGAGGGGACTGAGCACGCACCCCTGAGGGGCCCCCGTGTTGAGGATCAGCGTGGCAGATGTGTTGTTACCTACCCTTACCAACTGGGTGCGGCCCGTCAGGAAGTCCAGGATCCAGTTGCAGAGGGAGGTGTTTAGTCCCAGGGACCTTAGCTTAGTGATGAGCTTTGAGGGCATTATGGTGTTGAATGCTGAGCAGTAGTCAATGAATAGCATTCTCACGTAGGTGTTCCTCTTGTCCAGGTGGGAAAGGGCAGTGTGGAGTGCAAAAGAGATGGCATCATCTGTGGATCTGTTGGGTTGATATGCAAATTGGAGTGGGTCTAGGGTTTCTGGGATAATGGTGTTGATGTGAGCCATGACCAGCCTTTCAAAGCACTTCATGGCTACCGATGTGAGTGCTACGGGTCAGTAGTCATTTAGGCAGGTTATCTTAGTGTTCTTGGGCACAGGGACTATGGTGGTCTGCTTGAAACATGTTGGTATTACAGACTCAGTCTGGGACATGTTGAAAATGTCAGTGAAGACACTTGCCAGTTGGTCAGCGCATGCTCGGAGTACACGTCCTGGTAATCCGTCTGGCCCTGCGGCCTTGTGAATGTTTACCTTTTTAAAAGTCTTACTCACATCAGCTACGGAGAGCGTGATCACATAGTCATCCGGAACAGCTGATGCTCTCATGCATGCTTCAGTGTTGCCTGCCTCGAAGCAAGCATAGAAGTGATTTAGCTCGTCTGGTAGGCTTGTGTCACTGGGCAGCTCGCGGCTGTGCTTCCCTTTGTAGTCTATAATAGTTTTCAAGCCCTGTCACATCCGACGAGCGTCAGAGCCGGTGTAGTACGATTCAATCTTAGTCCTGTATTGACTCTTTGCCTGTTTGATGGTTTGTTGGAGGGCATTGCAGGATTTCTTATAAGTGTCCGGGCTAGAGTCCCGTTCCTTGAACGCGGCAGCTCTACCCTTTAGCTCAGTGCGGATGTTGCCTATAATCCATGGCTTCTGGTTGGGGTATGTACGTATGGTCACTGTGGGGACGACGTCATCGATGCACTTATTGATGAAGCCAGTGACTGATGTGGTGTACTCCTCAATGCTATAGGAAGAATCCCGGAACATATTCCAGTCTGTGCTAGGAAAACAGTCCTGTAGCTTAGCATCTGCGTCATCTGACCACTTTTTTATTATCCAAGTCACTTGTGCTTCCTGCTTTAGTGGTTGCTTATAAGCAGGAATCAGGAGGATAGAGTGTTTGGCTCAAACGCATTAAGAAGGAAAGAAATTCCACAAATTAAATTTTAACAAGCACACCTGTTAATTGAAATGCATTCCAGGTGACTACCTCATGAAGCTGGTTGAGAGAAAATATATATTTTGATGTAACACTTTTTTGGTTACTACATGATTCCATATGTGTTATTTCATAGTTTTGATGTCTTCACTATTATTCTACAATGTAGAAAATATAAAAAAAATTAAGAAAAACCCTGGAATGAGTAGGTGTGTCCAAACTTTTGACTGGTACTGTAGGTAAACACACAAAAACATACTGTACATATATGCGCACGCACGCACGCATCCATACACATACACCCACACATAGGCACACGCACGCACACACACACACACTTGTTTTTCTATCCTTGTGGGGACTTACAATTGATTTCCTTAAAAAATCCTATTTTCCCTAACCCCTATCCCTAACCCTTACCTCTACCTCTAAACCTAACGCCTAACCATAAACCTACCCCCTACCACCTAACCATAATTATAACCCTAACCCCTAAGGTTAAAATAGCCTTTGTCCTCGTGGGGACGTGGGAAATGTCCCCACGAGGACAGAAAAACAAGTTACTTTTCAACGTGTTCCCGTATACCTGAAGTCGGCATCCAAGTAAAAGTAGCCAGGGGGTGCAGGTGCACCCAGGTTAAACAACACCAACATCATTGCTTGCTCGCACACCATTTGCACAGTCAAAAGAAAACGCCATGCTTGCTAACTTGGTTAGCTATGTGATTAAATGAGACAGTTTTTAACACATCAGCTGTTTTAGACATTTTGTTTTAAACAAGCAAGATAAATAAACGTGCAATCAGTACTGAGAGAATGAGCAACAAAAACATTATGCAACGAAAGCTTTCTGGCATTACCAGACTGTCCAGATGGAACATTTTGACCGTTCTTTTTGTGTATAGTGTTGACACCCCCTTCTCCAGTCCTGACTTTTAAATTAGTAGGTGGCTCTTAAAATAGCCCTTGGGTTCTTTGAGCATCGTTGAGTGGTAATGGACAGGCAGTGTGATTTGTGTACTACTGCGCGCGTCTTGCTACTACAGAGTAGAGAACGGTTGAGAGACCAACTCTCAAGGAATATGTAGTTGCCCTCATCTGACAGATGCACTCCTTCCCTACGTTACACCCCAGGGACACACTGCTTAATGGCAGGGTGGCGGATTGTGTTCCCTGTCACTGAGAAATGCGTACACCAGCTGATTGATGGAGCTCGGGGCTCTCTCTTTGCATATATTCTGGGCCCACTGGGACATCCAGCTCCTCCACTGCGCAATAACGTTGTCCTGGGGAACATTTGAATAACCATCTCTAAATCTGCATGCATCTGCCGCACCAGTGTCGTCCCCTTGGTATATCCCGGCTGTATCCTTGGTGTGTATCCCAAGTCGTTTCCACTGAGGTGGATGACTAGGATGTCAGGGGGATAAGTAGCACAGGTCCTATGCTGGCGCAGAACACCGAGCAGTTTGTGTCATTTCATGCCTTGCCCTCCGAGCCACCTTATGTGACAGTCAATAATGTATGTAAATAGTTCATTTTTAATGTTTTGGGTGAGGTGTCTCTGAATCACAACAACGTTAATTTTTGCAGAGCAGAGACATGAAAGATGTGAAATGTTGGCCTATGTTTCCCAATCAAAGAGTTTCATTCAGATGATTAGCTAAATCTGATAAGATTGTAATGTTTGCAAGGTTGCATGCTTCATGTGTCATGTGGATGCTAGTTGAATTGGTTTGAAAGATTTTCCGATCTCTCCGACACATTAGCCTATGTATTGAATTGAAACCCCTGATATAGATGTAGATTTATTTTTACATGTAGACCACAGCTATATTATGAACATGTGATTGAAAGAATGGCACTGCAATGGATAGCTGCCGTTTTACGGGCTCCTGACCAATTCTGCTATTTTGTGGGGGGGTTTGTGCTGATTGTAACTTTTTTGGTACATAATGTTTCCGACATCGTTTCCTATGACCGAAAATAGCTTCTGGACACCAGAACAGCGATCACTAACCTCGATTTGGATGAAGATTTCTACTTAAATGAGTCGGAGGGGCAGGACATACTGCTCACCCCTGACCAGGCCCCAATTCCCAAGACTAGCAAAATATAAAGACGGTGCAAGAGAGGCCATATAAAGGCGAAATAAATGATTATACTCTGATGAAGACGTTGGTTATTAGGATATTCAATTATTGCATCTGAGCTCCTAGAGTGTGCGGCTTTCCTTTTCTTTTTCAGGTGCATGAGAGGCCGACATGCAGGCATCCTGACGAAACGACGTCGGCGAGTACATAAACCGCCTCTACATTCTATTGGCAAAGGTATAATCTCTGGAGAACAAACTGGACGAGCTCCGTTCAAGACTATCCTATCAACGGGACCTGAAGAACTATATTGTCCTATGTTTCTCGGACTCGTGGCTGAACAAGGACATGGATAATATCTGGCTGGTTTTTCTATGCATCGGCAGGACAGAACAGCAGTGTTGGGTAAGCTCAAGGGGGAGGTGTGTGTCTATGTTAACAACAGCTGGCGTGCGATCTCTCGAGGTTCTGCTCACCTGAGTTAGAATACCTCATGCTAACCTGTACATTTTTTACATTTTAGTCATTTAGCAGATGCTCTTGTCCAGAGCGACTTACAGTCAGTGAGTGCATACATTTTCATACTGGCCCCCGGTGGGAAACGAACCCACAACCCTGGCGTTGCAAGCGCCATGCTCTACCAACTGAGCTACACGGGCCCGTGTAGACCATACTATTTTCGTAGCTGTCTATTTACCACCACAAACCGATGCTGGCACTAAGACCGCACTCAACTAGCTGTAAAGGGCCATAAGCAAACAAGAAAATGCTCATCCAGAGGCGACGATCCTAGTGCCGGTGATTGTAATGCAGGAATACTGAAATCTGTCTTATCTTATTTACACCAGCATGTCACCTGTGCAACTAGAGGTGAAAAAACTCTACATCACCTTTACTCCACACACAAAAACGCATACAAAGCTCTCCCTCGCCCTCCATTTTGCAAATCTGAATAGGAAGTACCAGCTCAATACGGAAGTGGTCTGATGAAGATGCTAAGCTACATGACTGTTTCGCTAGCACAGACTGGAATATGTTCCGGGATTTATCCGATGGCATTGAGGAGTTTACCACATCAGTCACTGGCTTCATTAATAAGTGCATCGACGACGTCATCCCCACACTGACCGTACGTACTTATCCCAACCAGAAGCCATGGATTACAGGCAACATCCGCACTGAGCTAAAGGCTAGAGCTGCTGCTTTCAAGGAGCAGGACACTCACCTGGATGCTTATAAGAAATCCCATCAAACAGGCAAAGCGTCAATACAGGACTAAGATCGAATCCTATTACGCTGGCTCTGACGCTCGTCGGATTTGGCAGTGCATGCAAACTATCACAGATTACAAAGGTAAAACAAGCCACCAGCTGCCCATTGACGCAAGCCTACCAGACGAGCTAAATGCCTTCTATGCTCGCTTCGAGGCAAGCAACACTGAACCATGCATAAGAGCACCAGCTGTTCCAGATGACTGCGTGATCGTGCTCTCTGTAGCCGATGTGAGTAAGACCTTTCAACAGGTTAACATTTAGAACGATTACCAGGACACGTACTCAGAGCATGCGCTGACCAGCTGGCAAGTGTCTTCACTGACATTTTCAACCTCTCCCTGACCCTGTAATACCTACATGTTTCAAGCAAACCACCATAGTCCCTGTGCCAAAGAATGCCAAGGTAACATGTCTAAATACAGTATCGTGAAAAGTATTTGCCCCTTTTCTGATTTTCTTTATTTTTGCATATTTTTCATACTGAATGTTATCAGATCTTCAAACAAAACCAAATATTAGATACAGGGAACCTGAGTTTACAAATAACCCACAAAAAGTATACTTTATTTATTTATTTAATTAACAAAGTTATGCAACACCCAATTCCCCTGTGTGAAAAAGTAATTGCCCTTACACTCAATAACTGGTTGTGCCACCATTAGCTGCAATGACTGCAACCAAATGCTTCCTGTAGTTGTTGATCAGTCTCTCACATCGCTGTGGAGGAATTTTGGCCCACTCTTGCATGCAGAATTGCTTTAACTCAGTGACATTTGTGGGTTGTCAAGCATGAACTACTCATTTTAACTTTGACTAGGTCGTTCCAAAACTTCAAATTTGTTGCTTTTTAACTATTTTCATATATTTACGTCATTTAGCAGACGCTCTTATCCAGAGCGACTTACAGTTAATGAGTGCATACATTTTTCATACTGGACCCCCGTGGGAATCGAACCCACAACCCTGGCGTTGCAAGCGCCATGCTCTACCAACTGAGCTACAAGAGGCCTATATAGACTTGATTGTGTGTTTTGGATCATTGTCTTGCTGCATGACCTAGCTGCGCTTCAGCTTCAGCTCACAGACGGATGGCTGACATTCTCCGGTAGAATTCTCTGATACAGAACAGAATTCAGGCAAGTCGTCCAGGTCCTTAGGCAGCAAAGCATCCCCAAACCATCACATTATCACCACCATGCTTGCCGTTGGTATGAGGTTCTTACTGTGGAATTCAGTGTTTGGTTTTCGCAAGACATAGTGGGACCCATCTCATCCAAAAAGTTGACTCAAGTTTGCCAAAAAGCACCTGGAAGCACCTGGATGATCATCAAGAGTCTTGGAAGAATGTTCTATGGACAGATGAGTCAAACGTATAACTTTCTGGACGACATGGGTCCCATTATGCCTGGTGAAAAACCAAACCCACAAATGTTACTGAGTTAAAGCATTTCTGCATGGAAGAGTGGGCCAAAATTCCTCCACAGCGACGTGAGAGACTGATCAACAACTACAGGAAGCGTTTGGTTGGAGTCATTGCAGCTAAAGGTGGCACAACCAGTTACTGAGTGTAAGGGGACAATTACTTTTTCACACAAGGGCATTGGGTGTTGCATGACTTTGTTCATGAAATAAATGAAATATGTATGTAATTGTTGTTCTTTGTTAACTCAGCTCTCCTTTATCTAATACTAGGTTTTGGTTGAAGATCTGATAATATTCAGTATAAAAAACATGCAAAAGTAAGGAAAATTAGAAAGTGGGCAAATACTTTTTCACAGCACTGTAACTAGTACTCACATCTGTATTCATAAAAAGGCTTTGAAAGGCTGGTCATGGCACACATCAACACCACTATGCTAGACACCCTGGACCCACTCCAGTTCGCATACCGCCCGAACAGATCCACACTGCCCTCTCCCACCTGGACAAGAGGAACACCTATGTGAGAATGCTTATCATTGACTACAGCTCAGCGTTCAATACCACAATGCCCTACAAGTTCATCACTAAGGTAAGGACCCTGGGACTGAACACCTCCCTCTGCAACTAGATCCTAGACTTCCTGACGGGCCGCCCCCAGGTGGTGAGGGTAGGCAACAACACATCTGCCACGCTGATCCTCAACACTGGGGCCACTCAGGGGTGTGGCTTAGTCCTTTCCTGCACTCCCTGTTCACCCACGACTGCGTGGCCGCGCACAACTCAAACACCATCATTAAGAGTGCTGATCACCGATGACGATGAGACCGCTTATAGGGAGGAGGTCAGAGCCCTGGCAGTGTGGTGCCAGGACAACAACCTCTCCCTCAACGTGAGCAAGACAAAGGAGCTGATTGTGGACTACAGGAAAAGGAGGGCCGAACACGCCCCCATTCACATCGAAGGGACTGTAGTGGAGCGGGTCGAGAGCTTCAAGTTCCTCGATGTCCACATCACTAAGGATCTATCATGGTCCATACACACCAACACAGTCGTGAAGAGGGCACGACAACACCTCTTCGCCCTCAGGAGGCTGAAAAGATTTGTCATGGTCCCTCAGATCCTCAATTGAGAGCATCTTGAATGGCTACATCATTGCTTGGTATGACAACTGCTTGGCATCCGACCGCAAGGCGCTACAGAGGGTAGGCCGAGCTCCCTGCCATCCAGTTCCTCTATACCAGGCGGAGTCAGAGGAAGGCCCTAAAAATTTGCAAAGACTCCAGACACCCAAGTCATAGACTGTTCTCTCTGCTACCGCATGGTAAGCAGTACCGATGCACTAAGTCTAGAACCAACAAGACCCTGAACAGCTTCTACCCCAAGCCATAAGGATGCTACATCGTTAGTTAAATAGTTTTAAAAATAGCTACCCGGACTATCTGCATTGACCCTTTTTAACTCACTTTTTTGACTCATCACATACGCTGCTTCTACTGTTTATTATCTGTCCTGTTGACTAGTCACTTTATTCCTAGTTATATGTACATATCTATCTCAATTACCTCGTGCCCCTGCACATCAATTCAGTACTGGTACCCTGTGTACAGTATATAGCCAAGTTATCGCTACTCATTGTCTATTTATTATTACTTTTATATTATTTCTCTATTTTCCTTCTCTCTGCATTGTTGGGAGGGGCCGTAAGTAAACATTTCGCTGTTTGTCTGCACATGTTGTTTACAAAGCATATGACAAATACAATTTGATTTGTAATGCATTGAAATTGCTACTCCTCATTTTGATAGGACTTGTAGGAATGATCAAATGTATTTTTTTAGTTTGTTATTTTGTGTATTTTACCCCCTTTTTTCCCCCCAATTTAGTGATATCCAATTGTGATCTTGTCTCATCGTTGCAACTCCCCAACGGGCTCGGGAGAGACGAAGGTCGAGTCATGAGTCCTCCGAAACATGACCTGCCTAACCGCACTTCTTAACACCCGCAAGCTTAACCCGGAAGCCAGCTGCACCAACGTGTCGGAGGAGACACTGTTCAACTTACGACCGAAGTCAGCAGGCGCTCGGCCTACCACAAGGAGACGCTAGAGTGCGATGAGCCAAGTAAAGCCCCACCTGCCAAACCCGGACGACTCTGGGCCAATTGTGCTCCGCCCTATGGGACTCCCTGTCACTGCTGGTTATAACACAGTCTGTAGTGACGCCTCAAGCACTGTGATGCAGTGCCTTAGAACGCTGCGCCACTCGGGAGGCCACATGTATTTTCTCATCCATTTTAATCTTCTGTAGCTAAGATTTTGGTATACTGACTGACTGTATGATGAGACCCAGCGTTCAGATGGCATTTTGGTGTGAGGTATGATGTCTTTGTATATACTGTCATCTACTGGCCATATATGAGATTGCATAACATTAGTTTTGAACATGCGTGTGAGACATGGGTGCGCTAGGACCCGGTTCAGGCAGTATTGTTTTGTAAGAAAGTGTCGATTGCCGAGTCATGGATTACTTCGCTACATGCATGCCGCAAGAAGAATAAGGACAATTTACAAGTTGATACAACAAGATGAGCATTATTGTTATTTTTGGAGGCATCGACTTCTAATATCTCTTCGCGTAAAACGGTTTATTTGTTGGGTGCTTCAATTCACTAAATCGCTTTCCAGCACCAGTTTGTCCTGAGAAGGTGAGTGTTGTAATGACAGCAACAGATCTTAGCTAGCTATCTTGATAGGTCAGATAGATTACTCCACAAATGGTAGCTAGAGAAAAACTTTACTGCTAAGGTTAGCATGACGCTCAGTCGTCGTCGTTGCCACGTTGTTTAAATAGGCTCTGTCTGTCAAAGAGTGGGCCACCAATAAACACATAGTCTAAACAATTCCACTGGGGCAAATGCGTCTTGATTCCTATGATAATATTTGTAGTGCTCATGAAATTCCATGAGAGCAACAACTTTTTTGTAAAACATCATCTGAATCATTTGTTTACAAAGTTATATATCATATGACAACGAAAACATAAACAATGGAGTAATAACGTTAGCGGTTAATAGTTTTTGGGGAGTTATGATAATAAGGTACAGTTGTTCTTTAATTAAGATCATATACATCCAAATGAATCATTTTATTGGTTGAAATTACAACGTGCAGTCTGACCTCTCTCTGAACTTGTGAGCTTGTGAGGTCTTCGTTCCAACATGCCAAGCTACTCCATGGTACATTAGACATGTGTCGGCATATCACTGTAACCTAATGCTGGTGTGATATTTTTAATGAATATCAGTTGATGAAATGTGATGTGTTTTGGTTGTCTTTAGTGTCTTAAGTGCCTTGACTGAATTATAAGTGGTCCACTGCCCACCCCAGATGACACTATGGGTTGTGGATTCGCCTGACTGGCTGGGGTGCTGTTAGGAGCCATGACTGAAGCACTAACCATATCCTAAAGTTCACAGCCTGATATAGCAGGGCTGGCCTGGATCTCTTAGGCCTATTCAAGTCTGTTGAATGATTATACACTAGGAAGAGATGCTTGTTGTGTTTTGCTTCATAGTACAACACATACACCTCAAGGAGATTCAATAAACTCTTGAGCCTGATACGTAGGGTAGCATGTTTGTCCTGCAAAATAATGAACATGTGTTCATTGTGTTGACTAACTTCACTTTTGATCGCTGCTGGTGTAGTTATGAATGGAAGAAGTTAGACTAGTTGAATGTCATCATGAATAGCAGTTTATAATAGGACACAAATAAGGTCCGGTGCAAATCTGAAAATACTGTGCAGAATGTATTTTTGAAAACTAATTTCATGCAGTCTACTGTATGATTTCCTTTGCCTGTCCTGCCTTTTTAAAATCTCTTAACATCCATGTGGACCAGGATGGTGATCTTGAGCCCTATGTGTAGGCCTAATGTTGTAGTAATATGTCTGTAATAGTGAGTACTCTCTTTCCCCCTCCCTGTCTCCCCAGCTCCCAGCCACCATGGTGGCAGTGCAAAGCTACTGTGAGGCCAGCGCTTCCATCTCCGAAGCCTGGCTGGAGGGCGGCATCTCACCCTGCTTCTACTTCACCCTGGTGCCCACCGTCCTGCTTACCCTCTCCTTCTTCTTCGGCACCTTCCACTGCGTCTGCTACCGCCGCTACGGCACCGAGATGGAGCCCAAGTTCATACCGCGCTCGCGCCTCTATGGCCTCCAACTGGCAGTCTCCCTGCTCCTCCTGCTGCAGTTCCTGGGGGGGCTGGTGTGGAGGGCGACTGGTGGAGGCGGGGTAGGGGAACTCCCTGGCTACGTGGTGCTGTACGGCTGCCTGTCCATGCTGGGCTGGGTCTGGGCCGTGGCCCTGCTAAGGCTGGAGAGGAGGAGGGTTCTGGTGAGGGACCGGACGCGGGGTCACAGCACGGTGCTGCTGCTCTTCTGGGCTGTGGCATTTTCGGCGGAGAACCTGGCCTTCGTCTCCTGGGCAAGCCCTTACTGGTGGTGGGGCCTGGAGAACACACAGCAGCAAGTGAGATAGGACCAGGGGTATTGTTGAGGAGGGTGTAACATTGTAGAATGTCCCCAATAGAGCTGACGTGATTCCTCACTCTACATATCACTCAAATAGACACGTCTGTTCTACATAATGTATTTCTATCTGAATGTTCCACAACCTTGCCTATTGAACGTGGCACTGGGGTCTGTTCAGGAGTGTGTAGCGTTAGAGGACCGTCAGATAAAAATGTATTGGTGTAGAATAAACATGTTTAACTGTCAGGTTAAGTTGGAAATGGTGCTAGATCTGTTCCTTGCGTTTCTATCTGCATCACTTCAAACGTTTCACCTCTTTGAATGAACCCCCACAGCTCAAACTTAAGTGAGGAAGAAGTGCCATCCCACTCCCTAGTTTCATTGCGGTTCTTTCACCAAGCCTATTTGTCCCATTTACACAGATACAGTATCACACCCTATGAGTAGACTGACTTACTTTTAAGAAAGCCCACTACTACACTTGTGTAATGGAGTGTGGAAACGCAATGTTAAGTTTAATGCTAATAGCCAGTAACATTATATGTCAACGTTTTAACAACCTCAGTCTACTCATAGGGTGTGATACTGTATCTGTGTAAATTGGACACATAGGCTAGGTTTAATGTTTCTTATCAACCCTAAGTACCTACTTAATAACCTCTAAATCCCATTTTGTCATGACTGTTGTGATTGTAAAAAAAAAAAAAAAAAATCTATTACAAAGCAGTTTCTCACAAGAAGACTGCTAAAATAGAAACTGCCATTCCAACCATGACACAGCAGTGGAAGGGGGAGGAGCCATGATCATTAGTCAGCTTTGAGTAACTCTAGAAGTGCTGAGTCATTGCCCCATCTTGCCGTCTACATCCCTCTCCCTCTGGCCACGCCCCCAAATATACATTTTGTAACTAATCAGATCACGCCTTTTCTTAGCCCCTCCCAGTGGCTGTCATTGGTCGTCCCACTCAGCATGACTTTAGGTTGTACAAGTCTTGAGGTATGGCTGTTTAGTATGTCTCCCAGTTGTATTCAACTAATGCGTTCTGAATGCATCTTCATTAGCTTTTTACCAAGCTTTCACCATCTTAGCTCTTCCAATGGGTTGTTATGCCACAAAGTATATGACACAGTCCACTGGTTACTTTGTGTCATAATGTGTACAGTAGTTTACTTTGTACAGTTAGTCTGACTGTAACCACTGACTCACCTCTCCTCCAATCCTGAATGATCCAACAACTCCTGAGTAAATGACTTTTTGAATGATAGCCTCGGCCTCACATTGAAGTTGGGGCAGCAGGTAGACCACCGTTAAAGAGCGTTGGACCAGTAACCGAAAGGTCGCTAGTTTGAATCCCAGAGCAGACTAGGTGAAAAATCTGTCAATGTGCCCTTGAGCAAGGCACTTAACCATGTAAATCACTCTGGATAAGAGTGTCTGCTAAATTACTCAAATGTAAATGTAAGACAAATGTTATGTGTTGAATGAAGTATTGAAATATGGTTTTTCTGTGTTTTATGCAGTTATGCTTGTCAGTCAGCAGGAATACTACACTCAAAAAATAAAAATTTTGACTGCTGACATGCACCATTTGGGATTGTGATGGGATTGTATTAAGAGTCCCATTGGAATTGAATTAACAGTGGACAACATACTAAAATATAGTTTATGAGTGTAGTATTCCTTTAAAGAGTCAATCTGCAATTGCTACATCCATTTTTGGACTAATGATATATACCCATTGATTCTTGAAGATTATAACTTATAAATACCTCGAGCTTAGTTCAACTGTCACACCCCATCACAACCAAAATATAAGCTTGTTTTACTTTAATATAAACATTGTAAATGTAAACAAACAGTGTATAGCCTCAAAACATGGTTAAAGCTATAATTTTGATATCATGGATGGTCAGTCCTTGCATCCATAGCTCTGTCTATGTATTTGAGAGTGGTTCCATTTCACCAGGCCATTCCCTCAGCTTTTTACCAAAACTGCAGATTTCCCCTTTAAAGGTTCAGTCATGACTTAGCATTTTTCATTCATTACCTCAGGTGGAATTTTCTCTTTGGTTGATGCGCTACGTCGGCACGGGAACACTCTTCTTCCTGGGCCTGAAGGCTCCGGGTTTACCACGGAGACCGTACATGCTCCTGATCAACGAGGACGAACGTGACGTGGAGGGCAGCACTGGCCAGGTAACCTAGTAAAAAAATAAAATAATATGTAATTTGTCACATGCGCCGCATACAACAGGTGAAATGCTTACTTACAAGCCCTTAACCAACAATGCCGTTTTAAGAAAAAAGAGTTAAGAAAATATTTACTAAATAAACAAAAGTTTATAAAAAGTAACATAATTAAATAACAATAACGAGGCTAAATACAGGGGGTACCAGTACCGAGTCAATGTGTGTGGGTACAGGTTAGTCGAGTAGCTCGTGTAGCTCAGTTGGTAGAGCATGGCGCTTGCAACGCCAGGGTTGTGGGTTCGTTTCCCACGGGGGGCCAGTATGAAAATATGTATGCACTCACTAACTGTAAGTCGCTCTGGATAAGAGCGTCTGCTAAATGACTAAAATGTAAATGTAATTGAGGTAATATGTACATGTAGGTAGGGGTAAAGTGACTATTCATAAATAATAAACAGCGAGTAGCCTCAGTGTAAAAATAAATAAATGCAAATAGTCCGGGTAGCCATTTGATTAATTGTTCAGCAGTCTTATGACTTGGGGGTAGAAGCTGTTAAGGAGCCTTTTGGACCTAGACTTAGCGCTCCGGTACCGCTTGCCGTGCGGTAGCAGAGAGAACAGTCTATGACTTGGGTGACTGGAGTTTTTTTTGGGCCTTCTGACACTTGCCTAGTATAGAAGTCCTGGATGGCATGAAGCTTGGCCCCAGTGATGAACTGGACAGTATGCACTACCCTCTGTAGCACTTTACGGTCGGATGCCGAGCAGTTGTCATACCAGGCGGCGATGCAACCAGTCAGGATGCTCTCAATGGTGCAGCTGTAGAAATGTTTAAGATTCTGGGGACCAATGCCAAATCTTTTCAGTCTCCTGAGGGGGAATAGGCATTGTCATGCACTCTTCACGACTGTCTTGGTCTGTTTGGACCATGATAGTTTGTTGGTGATGTGGACACCAAGGAACTTGAAGCTCTCGACCCGCTCCACCACAGCCCTGTCGATGTGAATGGGGGCGTGTTTGGCCCTCCTTTTCCTGTAGTCCACGATCAGCTCCTTTGTCTTGCTCACGTTGAGGGAGAGGTTGTTGTCCTGGCACCACACTGCCAGGTCTCTGACCTCCTCCCTATAGGCTGTCTCATCGTTGTCGGTGATCAGGCCTACCACCATTGTGTCGTCAGAAAACGTAATGATGGTGTTGGAGTCGTGCTTGGCCACGCAATCGTGGGTGAACAGGGAGTACAGGAGGGGACTAAGAATGCACCCCTGAGGGGACCCGTGTTGAGGATCAGCGTGGCAGATGTGTTGTTGCCTACCCTTACCACCTGGGGGAAACCCATCAGGAAGTCCAGGATCCAGTTGCAGAGGGAGGTGTTTTGTCCCAGGGTCCTTAGCTTAGTGATGAGCTTTGTGGGCACTATGGTGTTGAACACTGAGCTGTAGTCAATTAACAGCATTCTCACATAGGTGTTCCTTTTGTCCAGGTGGGAAAGTGTGGAGTGCAATTGAGATTGCATCATCTGTGAATCTGTTGGGGCGGTATGCGAATTGGAGTGGGTCTAGGGTTTCTGGGATGATGGTGTTGATGTGAGCCATGACCAGCCTTTCAAAGCACTTCATGGCTACCGACGTGGGTGCTACTGGGCGGTAATCATTTAGGCAGGTTACCTTGAAGTTCTTGGGCACAGGGACTATGGTGATCTGCTTGAAACATGTAGGTATTACAGACTCGGTCAGGGAGAGGTTGAAAATGTCTGTGAAGACACTTGCCAGTTGGTCCGCGCATGCTCTGAGTACACATCCTGGTAATCTGTCTGGCCCCACGGCCTTGTGAATGTTGACCTGTTTAAAGGTCTTGCTCACATCGGCTACGGAGAGCGTGATCTCACAGTCATTCGGAACAGCTGGTGCTCTCATGCCTGCTTCAGTGTTGCTTGCCTCGAAGCGAGCATAAAAGGCATTTAGCCTGTCTGTTAGGCTCTCGTCACTGGGCAGCTCGCGGCTGGGTTTCCCTTTTGTAGTCCGTAATAGTTTGTAAGCTCTGCCACATCCGACGAGCATCAGAGCTGGTAAGGTAGGATTCAATCTTAGTCCTGTATTGACGCTTTGCCTGTTTGATGGTTTGTCTGAGGGCATAGCAGGATTTCTTATAAGCGTCCGGATTAGTGTCCCGCTCCTTGAAAGCGGCAACTCCATGGCTTCTGGTTGGGATATGTACGTACGGTCACTGTGGGGACGACATCATCGATGCACTTATTGATGAAGCCAGTGACGGAGGTGATATACTCCTCAATGCCATTGGATGAATCCCGGAACATATTCCAGTCTGTGCTAGCAAAACAGTCCTGTAGCTTAGCATCCGCGCCATCTGACCACTTCCGTATTGAGCGAGTCACTGGTACTTCCTGCTTTAGTTTTTGCTTGTAAGCAGGAATCAGGAGGATAGAATTATGGTCAGATTTGCCAAATTGAGGGAGAGCTTTGTACGCGTCTCTGTGTGTGAAATAAAGGTGGTCTAGAGTTTTTTCCCCTCTGGTTGCACATGTGACATGCTGGTAAAACCAATTTAAGTTTGCCTGCATTAAAGTCCCCGGCCACAACCTTTTTTGTTGTTGTTTATGTGTGTACAATATCCAATATATATCTTGTATAAATAAGAATGTGTCCCTTTTCAGTGTGATTGGGTGTGTAACGTACAGTAGTTTGTAATGAGTCTATACTGTCTGTCTATATTTATTAAGTTCACGACATACCTCTACAGTAGGTCTGCATATGTATGCCCATAATAACCCCTAATATCTCTATCTGTACCCCAGCCTCTGTTGGATGGGGCAGAGGAATCCCAGTCTACCTGGCAGGACTTTAGGCAGAAGGTGCGTCTGCTGGTGCCCTACATGTGGCCCAAAGGCAGCATGCTGTTACAGGGCCTGGTGCTCCTCTGCCTGTGCCTGCTGGGTCTGGAGAGGGTCATCAATGTCTTTGTGCCCATCTACTACAAGAACATCGGTGAGAGAGCATCCCTTGTTTCACAACATCTCCCCTAGATCCAGCTTTTATCTGGATGCCTTTTTAAATTCCTACTTGTTGCTGTCATAGCCTTATTGGTTGCGTTGCAGGTTGTCTTTATTGGTGCTGCGCTGCACATTCTCAGAAGTTTTTTAGGATATCATTGTGGCTGACATCTGATAACCTGCCCAGCAAAACTGTAGAAAAGATGACCTGGGACTGTCAACCCTTTTCAAAACCTCTCTCTCTCTCTCTCTCTCTCTCTCACACACTCACAGTGAATGAGCTGACTGATGGAAGCAGCTGGACGACCTTGGCCACCACTGTGTGTGTCTACGTCTTGCTCAAGTTCCTGCAAGGTGGAGGGGCAGGTGAGTGCAGGGTTCTAAAGTGCGACCAATTTTGTCAATAATATTTTGCTGTGCGACTAGGAGTTTTATTTTGGTTGTAATGATAAGGCTTCGCCGTACCGTTGTTTCCGAGTGCCCTAGTGAAACAAGCGAGTGGAGATTCGTTAGCGTCATCGTTGCACCATTTCTACAGCGAAAGCTGCTTGCTTCCAGCCCAACCAGGTCAAAAGATCTGACCCATATTACTGGCGCAACATTTTTATCTTCCTATAGTGAAAAGCTGGGACGACATTTTACATTCATAAACCATGTTGTGGGTTGTTCTAAAACTACTCGCGCGTTAACCATTTGTTGACACTTTGTTCAGTCATGTTACTGCATTGGCTAGCTAGCTAACAACCTGGTAACTTGACCAGTATATCCAAACATTTGGGGGCACAGAAAGAAAGGAAAAGGGACAGCTTCTTCAGGAGATCAATGAACATAGCAATGAATGAATGACAGATATCTTGCATTTCATCATCACAAACCTGACCTTTTAAAGAGAGAGTGTAAAATGTTTTATCTAATGCATCTCAAACAATATGGTGTATTTGCAGACCGCAATTTGGGGCGTTTCCTGATGTGGTCATTCCTTGATATCAGGAAACGTCCATTGGTGCCTGCCATTGGTCAATTCTGGTGTTACGAGACGGATGGTTTCTCGACAAATATGATTTGTTTACATAGCAGGTTAGGATCATTAACGTGGCAGGTTAGGATCATTAAACTTGGCAGGTTAGGATCATTAACGTGGCAGGTTAGGATCAGTAACGTGGCAGGTTAGGATTATTAACGTGTCAGGTGAATTAGTGTGGCAGGTTAGGAGAATGAGGTTAAAGTTAGGAAAAGGGTTAGGCTTAGCTACAATGCTACAGTTGTCAACAACTGTTGTCCCGACGCGAAAGAAATGGCCACGGACCAATGGTGAGCATCGTGATATCAAGAAACGCCTATATCAGAAAACGCCCCTAATTGCGGTCTGCAATTACACCCTTCTCTCTCAATAGGAAAATAGTGCTTTTACACAATGTAGAAACCTAATATTCCACAGATGACTTTGTAATTTCAATGACAGGTATTTGTATCAACGTTTTAGCTTTTATAATAAACTAATGTATTTACAGTGTTACATGTTAGTTTATAGGGCACAACATGTGCTTCGAAAGTAGCTATAATTCATATAGGCCCAATATAGGCTGTATATTAATCAATTTTTAAAAAATCGTATTTTCTGGTGCTCCTAAATTTCATGTGGTGCTCCTAACTTTTTTAAGTTGGGAACACCAGTGCTACCAATTTAAAAAAATATAAATAATTTAGAGCCCTGGGTGAGTGGGAATTTCACCTCCATATTGTCTTTCTCTGCTACACCCATTCCTTGGACTCCTTGAGTACTGTTATTTTAATTATCTCTCTTGTTCCCTCGCTCTCTATATCTCCGCTCCCCTTTCTCCTTCCCCCCTCTCTCTACTCTCCCCAACCCCACTCTTACCCTCCCCCCTTCTCCCTCTCTCTCTTCTTCTCTTTCCTGTACCTTACTCTCTCTCTAGGTGCGTCCGGCTTCGTCAGTAACCTGCGGTCCTTCCTGTGGATCCGCGTGCAGCAGTACACCAATCGGGTGGTGCAGGTGCGTCTGTTCGGCCACCTGCACTCATTGTCGCTGCGCTGGCACCTGGGCCGGCGCACCGGGGACGTCCTGCGTAGCATCGACCGCGGCACCTCCTCCATCAATAGCCTGCTCAGGTGGGTCTCCTAATAATAAATTGTGCGTTTGTGTGTGTGTTGATTGAAGTTATATAGCGTTTTTCCAGATGCTCAAAGCGCTTTACGTCTACCTGCGGTAGATTACTAATGATTACTTTCAGACACTGGTCGAATATGTCAAATACTTGAAATTGTCTGAGGTGCGCTTTAAATTTGCTTTGCACTTTCGGGATTATTCCATTTATTTAATATGCTCCATTGTACCAGACTAACTGTATCAAGTGCAGCTCAAGTGTTTAAAAGTATTTGATATCAGTGTTTCTCCTAGGATTCTTTTCAGCAGCTGTGGCAAAATTAAGGTCGGTTTGGGGGGGGTGATGGCGTGGCCAGTGGCCTTCCTCTTGGCCGCAGATATTCTTTTTGGTTAGTTTTAAAGATAATTTCCTGCAATTTCAAAAAAAAAAAATGTGTTCTCATGCTATCTGAGTGACTCAAACATTATAACAACATCAATGGGAGCCCAATGTCATGACATTTTTAAAATGTTTTATTCTCACTGACTGTCTAGTTTTCATTCTGGTGGTTGTTAGTTCTCAAAGATTGTTTACAAATATACACTGAGTGTACAAAACATTAACATGATTAGTTGCAACACCCCCTTTTGCCCTCAGAATAGCATCAATTCGTCGGGGCATGGACTCTACAAGGGGTCGAAAGCGTTCCACAGGGATGCAGGCTCATGTTGATTCCAATGCTTCCCACAGTTGTGTCTAGTTGGCTGGATGTCCTTTGGGTGGTGGACCATTCTTGATACACACAGGAAACTGTTGGGCGTGAAAAACCCAGCAGCTTTACAGTTCTTACAGTGCCACTGCATCATGTTATGGGCATGCTTGTAATCGGCAAGGACTAGAGACTTTTTTAGGATACAAAGAAATGGAATGGAGCTAAGCACAGGCAAAATCCTAGAGGAAAACCTGGTTCTTTCTGCTTTCCACCAGACACTCAACCTACAACACAAAGCCAAAATCTGAACTGGAGTTGCTTACCAAGAAGACAATGAATGTTCCTGAGTGGCCTAGTTATAGGTTTTGTCATAAATCGTCTTGAAGAATTTTAAAAGAATAATGCGCAAATATTGTACAATCCAGGTGAACAAAGCTCTTAGAGACTTACCCAGAAAGACTCACTGCTGTAATCGCTGCCACAGGTGATTCTAACATGTACATGTATTGACTCAGGGTGTGAATAGTTATGTAAATAAGATTTCTGTATTTAATTTTCTATAAATTAGCAAATATTTTATTTATGTTACTTTGTCATTATGGGGTATTGTGTGTGTGTGTGTAGATGGATGAGGACAAAAAATATATTTAATCAATTTTGAATTCAGGCTGTAACACATAAAAATGTGGAATAAGTCAATCAATCAAATGTATTTATAAAGCACTTTTTACATCAGCAGATGTCACAAAGTGCTATACAGAAACCCAGCCTAAAACCCCAAGCAGCAAGCAATGCAGATGTAGAAGCACGGTGGCTAGGAAAACTCCCTAGAAAGGCAGGAACCTTTTTTTTTTTTTTTTTTTTTTTACCTTTATTTAACCAGTTAAGCCAACTTACAACTGCGACCTGGCCAAGATAAAGCAAAGCAGTGCGATAAAAACAACAACACATAGTTACATATGGGGTAAAACAAACAAAGTCAAAAATACAACAGAAAATATATATACAGTGTGTGCAAATGTAGCAAGTTATGGAGGTAAGGCAATAAATAGGCCATAGTGCAAAATAATTACAATTAGTATTAACACTGGAATGATAGATGTGCAAAAGATGATGTGCAAATAGAGATACTGGGGTGCAAATTAGCAAAATAAATAACAATATGGGGATGAGGTAGTTGTGTGGGCTAATTTCAGATGGGCTGTGTACAGGTGCAGTGATCGGTAAGGTGCTCTGACAACTGATGCTTAAAGTTAGTGAGGGAGATCAGAGTCTCCAGCTTCAGAGATTTTTGCTGTTCGTTCCAGTCATTGGCAGCAGAGAACTGGAAGGAATGGCAGTCAAAGGAGGTGTTGGCTTTGGGGATGACCAGTGAGATATACCTGCTGGAGCGCATACTACGGGTGGGTGTTGCTATGGTGACCAATGAGCTAAGATAAGGCGGGGATTTGCCTAGTAGTGATTTATAGATGGCCTGGAGCCAGTGGGTTTGCCGACGAATATGTAGTGAGGACCAGCCAACAAGAGCGTACAGGTCACATTGGTGGGTAGTATATGGGGCTTTGGTGAGGTGACAACACGGATGGCACTGTGATAGACTTCATCCAATTTGCTGCGTAGAGTGTTGGAAGCTATTTTGTAAATGACATCGCCGAAGTCAAGGATCGGTAGGATAGTCAGTTTTACGAGGGCATGTTTGGCAGCAGAGGTTTGGTTGCAGCGGAGGGTGCAGAGCTGGTGACCGGGGTAGTGGTAGCCAGGTGGAAAGCATGGCCAGCCGTAGCAAAATGCTTGTTGAAATTCTTGATTATTGTAGATTTATCAGTGGTGATAGTGTTTCCTAGCCTCAGTGCAGTGGGCAGCTGGGAGGAGGTGCCCAAACTTTTTGGAGTTAGTGCAACAGGATGCACATTTCTGTTTGAAAAAGATAGCCTTTGCTTTCCTAACTGCTTATGTATATTGGTTCCTAACTTCCCTGAAAAGTTGCATATCGCGGGGGCTATTCGATGCTAATGCCGTGCGCCACAGGATGTTTTTGTGCTGGTCAAGGGCAGTCAAGTCGGAGGAGAACCAGGGGCTATATCTGTTCTTAGTTCTGAATTTTTTGAATGGGGCATGCTTATTTAAGATGGAGAGGAAAGCACTTTTAAAGAACAACCAGGCATCCTCTACTGACGGAATGAGATTGATATCCATCCAGGATACCTGGGCCAGGTCAATTAGGAGGGTCTGCTCGCTAAAGTGTTTTAGGGAGCGTTTGACAGTGATGAGGGGTGGTCGTTTGACCGCGGACCTGTTACAGACGCAGGCAATAAGGCAGTGATCACTTAGATCCTGGTTGAAGACAACGGAGGTGTATTTAGAGGGTAAGTTAGTCAGGATGATATCTATAAGGGTGCCCATGTTTACGGATTTAGGGTTGTACCTGGTAGGTTCCTTGATAATTTGTGTGTGATTGAGGGCATCTAGTTTGGATTGTAGGATGGCCGGTGTATTAAGCATATCCCAGTTTAGGTCACCAAGCAGTACGAACTCTGAGGATAGATGGGGGGCAATCAATTCACATATGGTGTCCAGGGCACAGCTGGGGGCTGAGGGGGGGCTGTAGCAAGCGGCAACAGTGAGAGACTTATTTCTGGAAAGGTGGATTTTTAGAAGTAGAAGCTCAAACTCTTTGGGCACAGACCTGGATAGTATGATAGAGCTCTGCAGGCGATCTCTACAGTAGATTGCAACTCCACCCCCTTTGGCAGTTCTATCTAGACGGAAAATGTTGGACATGGGGATGGGCATTTCTGAATTCTTGGTGGCCTTCCTAAGCCAGGATTCAGACACTGCTAGAACATCAGGGTTGGCGGAGTGTGCTAACGCAGTGAATAACTCAAACTTAGGGAGGAGGCTTCTGATGTTAACATGCAAAAATCCAATGCTTTTACGGTTACAGAAGTCAACAAATGATAGCTCCTGGGGAGTAGGAGTGATACTGGGGGCTGCAGGGCCTGGGTTAACCTCTACATCACAAGAGGAACAGAGGAGGACTAGAATAAGTATACGGCTAAAGGCTTTAAGAACTGGTCTTCTAGTGCGTTGGGTACAGAGAATAAAGGGGGCAGATTTCCGGGCGTTGTAGAATAGATTCAGGGCATTATGTACAGACAAGGATATGGAAGGATATGAGTACAGTGGAGGTAAACCTAAGCGTTGGGTAACAATGAAAGAGATAGCATCACTGGAGGCACCGATTGAGCCGGTTTCCGTGTGTATGGGGGGTGGAACAAAGGAACTATTTGAGGCAGTTTGAGAGGGACATGGGACTCTACAGTGAAATTGTATAATAAGAACTAACTGGAACAGCAATAGGCAAGGCATATTGACATGGGAAAGAGGCATAAAGCAATCACAGGTGTTATTCGAGAGAGCTAAGACAACAACTGGTAATGGCGATGAAAGTTTGGGCTGAGGCTAAACAGATAAATAGGACAGGGTACCGTGTAAAGGAACAGTCCAGCAGGCATCAGCTGTGCAGCTGAGTGATCATAAGGTCCAGTGAACAGCAATATGTGAGTCCGAGAGCAGTTCGAATTGGTGCTACAGCACAGGCTAGCAGGAAGCACGGCTGTTGTTTGTGTGTGCTAGCGGGCCGGGGCTAGCAGATGGATCGTCGTGGTCGTCACAACGGGAAGCCTGTTGAAACCACAGACGATTACGTCGGCAGACCAGTCGTGATGGATTGGCGGGGCTCCGTGTCGACTCTAGGAGGTCCCGTCCGGTTGACAGAGAGGTAGATAGCCGGGAGATGGGCCTGACTCAAGGCTAGCTCAAGTCTGATTAGCCAACAACAACATCCATTTGGTTGCAGCTAGCTAGTTGCGATGATCCTGTGTTAAAGGTCCAGTGATTCCGACAGAAAAACCAATATGTTCTGGGTCGATAACGCACTGTGCAGACAGTGCAGACTGGCCGATAATAGTCCAGGCTAGAGCTGGCTGGTAGGTAGTGCAGGCCACGGACAATGATGAAAAACCGCTAACGGTGGCTAATAGCAAGTAGCTAGTTAGCTGGCTACTCCCGTCCGGTAGACAGAGAGGTAGATAGCCGGGATATGGGCCTGGCTCGAGGCTAACTGGTGCTTGCTTCGGGGGCAGTGGTGATTAGCCAACAGCAACATCCATTCGGTTGCGGCTAGCTAGTTGCGATCCGGTGTTAATGTCCAGTGATTCAGTTATTCCATTCTGGGTGAATACCGCTAACGGTGGCTAATAGCAAGTAGCTAGTTAGCTGGCTAGCTAGTTTCAACTGGAGATTCTAGATAAAAGTTAAGTCAATAATAGAATCCGTTCCACATTGAGTGAGGCGGGTTGCAGGAAGGTATATTTAGTAGAAGGATGAAAAGTGTGATGGGGAAATACGTACGAAAACCTAAGAAGAAACCTAGAGAGGAACCAGGCTCTGAGGGGTGGCCACTCCTCTTCTGGCTGTGCCGGGTGGAGATTATAAGAGTACATGGCCGTTTAAGGCCAGATTGTTCTTCAAGATGATCAAACGTTCATAGATGACCAGCAGGGTCAAATAATAATCACAGTGGTTGTAGAGGGTGCAACAGTCAGTACCTCAGGAGTAAATGTCAGTTGGCTTTTCATAGCCGAGCATTCAGAGGTCGAGACAGCAGATGTGGTAGAGAGAGTCGAAAACAGCAGGTCCGGGACAAGGTAGCACGTCCGTTGAATAAATCAGGGTTCCCTAGCCGCAGGCAGAACAGTTGAAACTGGAGCAGCAGCACGATCAGGTGGACTGGGGACATCCAGGAGACATCAGGCCAGGTAGTCCTGATCCTAGGGCTCAGGTCCTCCGGGAGGGAGAGCGAGAGAATTAGAGGGAGCATACTTAAATTCACACAGGACACCAGATAAGACAGGAGAATTACACCAGATATAACAGACTGACCCTAGCCCCCCGGCACATAGACTATTGCAGCATAGATACTGGAGACTGAGACGGGTGCGTCAGGGGACACTGTGGCCCCGTCCGACGATACCCCCGGACAGGGCCAACCAGGCAGGATATAACCCCACCCACTTTGCCAAAGCACAGACCCCACACCACTAGAGGGATATCAACAGACCACCAACTTACTACCCTGAGACAAAGCTGAGTATAGCCCACGAAGATCTCTTCCACCGCCCAAGGGGGCGCAAAACCGGACAGGAAGATCACGTCTGTGACTCAACCCACTCAAGTGACGCACCCCTCCTAGGGACAGCATGGAAGAGCACTAGTAAGCCAGTGACTCAGCCCCCGTAATAGGGTCAGAGGCAGAGAATCCCAGTGGAGAGAGGGGAGCCGGCCAGGCAGAGACAGCAAGGGCGGTTCGTCACTCCAGTGCCTTGCCGTTCACCTTTGCACCCCTGGGCCAGACTACACTCAATCATAGGACCTACTGAAGAGATGAATCTTCAGTAAAGACTTAAAGGTCGAGACCGAGTCTGCGTCTCTCACATGGATAGGCAGACCATTCCATAAAAATTTAGATCTATAGGAGAAAGCCCTGCCTCCAGCTGTTTGCTTAGAAATTCTAGGGACAATAAGGAGGCCTGCGTCTTGTGACCGTAGCGTATGTGTAGGTATGTACGGCAGGACCAAATCGGTGAGATAAGTAGGAGCAAGGCCATGTAATGCTTTGTAGGTTAGCAGTACAACCTTGAAATCAGCCCTAGCCTTAACAGGAAGCTAATGTAGAGAGGCTAGCACTAAAGAAATATGATCAAATTTGTAGGTTCTAGTCAGGATTCTAGCAGGTGTGTTTAGCACTAACTGAAGTTTATTTAGTGCTTTATCCGGGTAGCCGGAGAGTAGAGCATTGCAGTAGTCTAATCTAGAAGTGACAAAAGCATGGATTAGCTTTTCTGCATCATTTTTGGACAAAAAGTGTCTGATTTTTGCAATGTTACGAAGATTGAAAAAAGCTGTCCTTGAAATATTCTTGATATGTTCATCAAAAGAGAGAACAGTGTCCAGAGTAACGCTGAGGTCCTTCACAGTTTTATTTGAGACGACTGTACAGCCATCAAGATTAATTGTCAGATCCAACAGCATATCTCTTTGTTTCTTGGGACCTAGAACTAGCATCTCTGTTTTGTCCGAGTTTAAAAGTAAAAGATTTGCCTCCATCCACTTCCTTATGTCTGAAACACAGGCTTCCAGGGTAGGCAATTTTGGGGCTTTACCATGTTTCATCGAAATGTACAGCTGTGTGCTAAATGAATATAGGGGAAACACTGAAAATACATGTTTGATCTAGGTCTGATTATCTTATTCTCAAAGCTTAGATAGACTGCTCCCTCAGGGGTTTACTCAATTGTCGAAAATGTAGTCTACATTCCATTTCTTCCATCACTACCAACCAGTGTAATGTGACCCAACTGCGATCCCCCTGTAGTATGTCTTAGTTTCTTAGTGTCATCCTAACCTCTAGACAGTCAGTAGAGTTTCTGTGTGTGAATTCAGAGGTAAACCCCTCTATTTCTCTCCACAGCTACATCGTATTCAGCATCTTCCCCACCATCGCAGATATCGTTATCTCCATCATCTACTTCATCACCTACTTCAACGCCTGGTTCGGACTCATCGTATTCGTCTGCATGTTCCTCTATCTCAGTGAGTACAAGGCCTCCTTTTCGAGAGCTAATTTAGTTATTTTTATAAAGTAACAATAATCCGATATGTGTGAAATACTTTCAAATGACTTGAGCTGCACCAATAGAATAGTCCCAAAAGTGTAAATTAAAACAACTACAAGCTAATTCAAGCACACCTACTTGAAAGCATTTTACATATGCATTCGACTGAGTTCTGGTAACACCAATGTATTTCATAATGGTCTATCAATATATCTCTTCAGCCCTTACCATCATCATCACGGAATGGAGGACCAAGTACAGGCGAGACATGAACACCCAGGACAACAACACCAAGTCCAAGGCGGTGGACTCCCTGCTCAACTTTGAGACGGTACCGAGACGGTCCCATTGACCTTTAACCTCAATACTTGGATTGTCTTCATTAGGGCACGCAACAGAAAATGTTTAAAAACATTATTCAACGAGAAACTAAAAATGTTTTGTCTGTTTGATGCCTAATGAACACGACCCAGAATCCCCACTTGCCATGGTGGCACATGAAGCTGCCCACAAACATATTGCATTTCTGCAGCTTCAAAGTTGCTTCATGGCTGCGATTGTAATGTTTTTCCAACAGGTGAAGTACTACAACGCAGAGAATTACGAGGTGAACCGTTTTGAGGACGCCATCCTGAAGTATCAGGTAATCTAGACCATAGATGCCAAACGCTGAAAAGTTGAGAATGTAGATCTGTTTAAAGTTACACCAGAGTGCTTGCTTTGGTTATTCAGGTAAATTCAAGTTTCACATTATATTTGTCACATGCACAGTCCCGAGACCCCAGCAAAAATCGGCTTTTCATTTATCTGACTTTCATTTATCTGTCCAGCCTTTTATATTTAGCCTCACAAGGAAGTGTTTTACTGTTTTCTTTTCAGGACAACCAAGGCTACAAGTAGAATACAAAACAATTTAACATAAACAGTTGCATTCATGAGTTTTATTGACAAATGTAAATTTAAAAAACAAGTCCAGCCAAAGCAAAAACCTGATAAAAATGAATTTACAGAAGTGTTTTGTTCTTTGGGAAATGAATATCCAACTAGTCAGTGACAACTGTGTGGAGTTTGTGACAGCAACTATGTGAGCTTATTACCATATTATGTCTTGGGATTTCCAATGATCTTCTATGTAGAAGAACCCCTTACCTTCTAATGACTCTTGTGTATCTTGTGAGTGTTTGTGGGAGTCTCGGCTTTTCATATATAGCTTTTAATAGTTTGTAGCTCAAACCATTCGGACTCTACAGATGTATTTGTTTAAAAACCCTGCCCTGGTCCCCTTCAAGATCCACCCTTGTCTCACAAAAACCGCTCTAGCTCAATCCCTGTTCGTCATACAGGCTAATGGATGCAGAAGAAATAGACAAATCCAATGTTACAACCCAGAAGTCTGTAGCTCAAACAAACAATCTATAAAATGAGTTGGAAGTCCTAAATCACGCCGGCATTACTGTGGGGCTCATTTAGTTAACTTGCAAGCCCTATCAAAAAAGTGTAACTAATAAGAAAAATACATATAATAACATGACAAATAAGAGAGGAAGCTATATACAGGGTAAATGTACAATGTGCAGGGATACTGGAGTATTTGAGGTAGATATGTACATGTAGGCAGGGATTAGGAGAAAGTGACTGGTAGCAGGATAAATAATAATGTAATAGTAAACAGGATGCCAGCAGCATGTGGGTGTGTGCGTGGTGGTGAGTGTATGTAAGTGTGTGGGTATTAGTGTTAGTATGTGTGTGCAAGAGGTCAGTAGGCGTCACAGGCGGATGGATACACAGTGCCTTCAGAAAGTATTCATACCCCTTGACTTAATCCACATTTTGTTTGTACAGCCTGAATTAAAAATGGATTTAAATCGATTTTTTTTTCTCAACCATCAACACACATAATACCCCATAATGACAAAGTAAAAAAAAACATGTTTTTAAATATTTGCGAATTTATAGAAAATTAAATACAGAAATCTAATTTACATCTCACACAATACCCCATAATGACAAAATGAAAACATGTTTTTAGACATTTTTACAAATGTATTGAAAATGAAATACAGAAATATCTAATTTACATAAGTATTCACACCCAGTCAATTCTTTGTAGGAGCACTTTTGGCAGTGATTACAGCTGTGAGTCTTTTTGGTTAAGTCTCTAAGAACCTTCCACACCTGGATTGTGCAACATTTGCCCATTTTATTCTTTAAAAAAGTATTATTCTTCAAGCTCTGTCAAATTGGTTGTTGATCATTGCTAGACAACTATTTTCAGGTCTTGCCATAGATTTAACTGGAACCATAGTCAAAACTGTATCTCAGCTACTCAGGAACATTCACTGTCTTCTTGGTAAGTAACTCCAGTGTAGATTTGGCTTTGTGTTTTAGGTTATTGTCCTGCTGAAAAGTGAATTCATCAGGGCGGCAGGTAGCTTAGTGGGTAAGAGCGTTGTGCCAGTAACCGAAAGGTCGCTGGTTCTAATCCCCGAGCCGACTAGGTGAAAAATCTGTCGAAGTGCCCTTAAGCAAGGCACTTAACCCTAATTGCTCCTGTAAGTCGCTCTGGATAAGAGCATCTGCTAAATGACTAAAATGTAAATGTATCTCCCAGTGTCTGGTGGAAAGCAGACTGAACCAGGTTTTGCTCAAGGATTTTGCCTGTGCTTAGTTCCATTCCATTAATTTTTTTGATCCTGAAAAACACCCCAGTCCTTAACGATTACAAGCATACCAATAACATGATTCAGCCACCACTATGCTTGAAAATATGGAGAGATGCGGTGCTCAGTTAATTGCTTTGCCAGATGTTTTGCAGTATTACTTTAGTGCCTTGTTGGAAACAGGATGCATGTTTTGGAATATTTTTATTCTGTACAGGCTTCCTTCATTTCACTTTGTCAATTAGATTAGTATTGTGGAGTAACTAGAATGTTGTCGATCCATCCTCAGTTTTCTCCTATCACAGCCATTAAACTCTGTAACTGTTTTAAAGTCACCATTGGCCCCATGGTGAAATCCCTGAGCGGTTTCCCTCCTCGGGCAACTGAGTTAGGAAGGATGCCTGTATTTTTGTAGTGACTTGGTGTATTGATACACCATCCAAAGTGTAGTTAATAGCTATTTTTTATTTTTCTTTGCGAGACATTGGAAAATCTCCTTGGTCTTTGCGTTTGAATTTGTGTTTGAAATTCACTGCTCGACTGAGGGACCTTACAGATAATTGTATGTGTGGAGTACAGCGATGAGGTTGTCATTCAAAAATCATGTTAAACACTTATTGCACACAGAGTGAGTCCATGCAACTTGTGTGACTTTTTAAGCCCATTTTTACTCCTGAACTTATTTAGACTTTACAAAGGGGTTAAATACTTATTGACGCAAGACATTTCAGCTTTTCATTTTTTATTAATTTGTAAACATTTCAAAAATTATTATTCCACTTTGACATTATGGGGTATTGTGTGTAGGCCAGCGACAAAAATCACAATTTTATCCATTTTAAATTCAGGCTGTAACACAACAAAATGTGGAAAAAGTCAAGGTGTGTGAATACTTTCTGAAGTACATGTAAACAGGGCTGAAAAGTGATTGTAGCAGAAATATGGTAATATACTAATGATAATATATACATGTAAACAGGAGTAATAGTGACCAGTAGCAGGATTAATAGATATATACGAAATGTGTTTGACCATCTGAGATGCATAGTTGGGCGGCAGGTAGCTTAGTGGGTAAGAGCGTTGTGCCAGTAACCGAAAGGTCGCTGGTTCTAATCCCCGAGCCGACTAGGTGAAAAATCTGTCAATGTGCCCTTGAGCAAGGCACTTAACCCTAATTGCTCCTGTAAGTCGCTCTGGATAAGAGCGTCTGCTAAATGACAAAAAAATAAATAAATAAAATAGTTAAATAGAGCTTGCCATCATTGATGATGTTCTAGGATTTTAGAACTGCAACCAGCAGAAACTGCTTTAACTTTTTCATCTCTATTAGCCTGGTTCTAGGTCTGTTCAGCAGTGCAAACAGACAGCACAAACAGATCTTGGACCAGGCTATAACTCTATTGATTGTAATGTTACGTTTGCTGCCTGTTTGTCTGTCTGTCCTCTCCCGTCCTAGATCTCAGAATGGAAGACACAAGCCTCTCTAGCCTTCCTGAACCAGACCCAGAACCTGATCATCGGCTCAGGCCTACTGGCCGGGTCACTGCTCTGTGCCTACTTTGTCCAGGACGGCAAGTTTAAGGTACTGAGCTCGGAGCCCTTACTAGCTTAAAGGGGAAGTTTAGTATTTTACTAATTCATGTTAGATGGTTCCTCACTCTGACAATAGTCTATGAGCCAGGACAAACTATAATCCATGTTTGGATTTTGTTAAAGAGCCACTTTCAGGGTGAGAAACCATTTAACATGAAGTTGTAAAAGTTCCCTGTTAAAGGCCTAGATACTCATTATACTACCCTTTTCACACTATTGAGCCGACTATTGTCCTTATGGTGAATGTCTGGATGCCTAACCTGACCAGTGCAGCTTAGTTTGGCTCAGTAGTGTAAAAAGCCCTATTGGCCCACCTCAAACTCTCTCTGCTCATCCACTTTTCTATCTTCTATGCTAGGGCTACGTTGTTTTGTCCTACATTAGATTAGAAAACTTTATTGTACTCTAATAAGTAAATTCTTTGCAGCTTGCCTTGCAGACAAAAGCAATCAATACAAATACAAAGTTCATAGTAGCTAGCTAACTTTTTAGTTTGGATCCTGCGACACAGTTGGCATCAGTTGCTGTTATTGCTAGTCTCTGTCCAGTGATCCTGCCGACCAAGGACGGGTCTGAGGCACTATTTGGCGTTGCAGCTAGCCTAGCTGCTCGCTAGCAGCATATCAAGCTAGCTGGGTTTTCTTGAGGGCTTGAACGCAGCCCGCGACACGGTTAGCCATTGTGGCTGGGACTGCAGATTGTTCCGGGTTTGTGGCTGTCTAGATCCCTGCTGTTTGTTGTTTTCAATCATCCCCGTGTCCTGCCCTGTCTGGAACTGCGAGGAGTAACAGCGTAACCTACGTTGCTAGCTACCATGACAAAAGACTAAAACCGGCGGGAGTACCGTTGTCGAGGACAGTGGTGTCTCTCTATCACACGTGAAGGATCTTTTAAACAAACAAAAAGAGTTCTACAAGCAGTTGTTACAACAACAAGAAAATAGCTTCAAGTGCTTTGTCCAAATAATGGTGGGTTCAACTAATAAAATAATGGACGACCTGACCAGAGTGGTCCAGGACCTAAAGAACAGTTTGCAGTTCTCTCATGGTCAGCTCGATGAGTTGAAACAGGAGAACGGCAAGATTACAGCAATCTGTAAGTCATTAAGAGAGGACATCAGTTCTGTGTGTGAATCCATGATAACAATTTCGAGGGACAATCAAAGTGTAACAACATGGTTGTAGATGGAATTGCAGAATCTCCACACGAGACCTGGACGGAGTCTGAGGACAAAGTGAGGGAAATGATCTCTGAGAAATTGAAGATGGACAACAGGAAGATTGAGGTGGAGCGCGCCCACAGGACTGGAAAACCCACCACCGGCCCAGGTGACAGGCCCAGGCCGATAGTGGTCAAGTTCCTGAGGTTCAACGACAAGGTAGCTGTTCTGGAAAGAGCCAAGAACTTGAGAGGAATGTATATCTTTCTCAACGAGGACTATCCTGAAGCTGTGCGCCAGAAGAGGAAATAACTCGATTTTGCAGGTTTTCCTACTTACAAAGCATGTAGAGGTCTGTAATTTTTATCATAGGTACACTTCAACTGTGAGAGACAGAATCTAAAACAAAAATCCAGAAAATCACATTTGTATGATTTTTAAGTAATTCATTTGCATTTTATTGCATGACATAAGTATTTGATCACCTACCAACCAGTAAGAATTCCGGCTCTCACAGACCTGTTAGTTTTTCTTTAAGAAGCCCTCCTGTTCTCCACTCATTACCTTTATTAACTGCACCTGTTTTGAACTCATTACCTGTATAAAAGACATCTGTCCACACACTCAATCAAACAGACTCCAACCTCTCCACAATAGCCAAGACCAGAGAGCTGTGTAAGGACATCAGGGATTCAATTGTAGACCTGCACAAGGCTGGGATGGGCTACAGGACAATAGGCAAGCAGCTTGGTGAGAAGGCAACAACTGTTGGCGCAATTATTAGAAAATGGTAGAAGTTCAAGATGACGGTCAATCACCCTCGGTCTGGGGCTCCATGCAAGATCTCACCTCGTGGGGCATCAATGATCATGAGGAAGGTGAGGGATCAGCCCAGAACTACACGGCAGGACCTGGTCAATGACCTGAAGAGAGCTGGGACCACAGTCTCAAAGAAAACCATTAGTAACACACTACGCCATCATGGATTAAAATCCTGCAGCGCACGCAAGGTCCCCCTGCTCAAGCCAGCGCATGTCCAGGCCCGTCTGAAGTTTGCCAATGACAATCTGGATGATCCAGAGGAGGAATGGGAGAAAGTCATGTGGTCTGATGAGACAAAAATATAGCTTTTTGGTCTAAACTCCACTCGCTGTGTTTGGAGGAAGAAGAAGGATGAGTACAACCCCAAGAACACCATCCCAACAGTGAAGCATTATTTGGGGATGCTTTTCTGTAAAGGGGACAGGACGACTGCACCATATTGAGGGGAGGATGGATGGGGCCATGTATCGCGAGATCTTGGCCAACAACCTCCTTCCCTCAGTAAGAGCATTGAAGATGGGTCGTGGCTGGGTCTTCCAGCATGACAACGACCCGAAACACACAGCCAGGGCAACTAAGGAGTGGCTCCGTAAGAAGCATCTCAAGGTCCTGGAGTGGCCTAGCCAGTCTCCAGACCTGAACCCAATAGAAAATCTTTGGAGGGAGCTGAAAGTCCGTATTGCCCAGCGACAGCCCCGAAACCTGAAGGATCTGGAGAAGGTCTGTATGGAGAAGTGGGCCAAAATCTCTGCTGCAGTGTGTGCAAACCTGGTCAAGACTTACAGGAAACGTATGATCTCTGTAATTGCAAACAAAGCTTTCTGTACCAAATATTAAGTTCTGCTTTTCTGATGTATCAAATACTTATGTCATGCAATAAAATGCAAATTAATTGCTTAAAAATCATGCTCAGCATATGTGGGAACTCCTTCAATACTGTTGGAAAAGCATTCCAGGTGAAGCTGGTTGAGAGAATGCCAAGAGTGTGCAAAGCTGTCATCAAGGCAAAGGGTGGCTATTTGAAGAATCTCAAATGTAAAATATATTTTAATTTGTTTAACAATTTCTTGGTTACTACATGATTCCGTATGTGTTATTTCATAGTTTTGATGTCTTCACTATTATTCTACCATGTAGAAAATAGTAAAAATAAAGAAAAAGCCTTGAATGAGTAGGTGTGTCCAAACTTTTGACTGGTACTGTACAGTCGTGGTCAAACGTTTTGAACTGCTGCCTCAGTTTTGATGGTGGCAATTTGCATATACTCCAGAATGTCATGAAGAGTGATCAGATGAATTGCAATTAATTGCAAAGTCCCTCTTTGCCATGAAAATGAATTTAATCCCCAAAAAACATTTCCACTGCATTTCAGCCCTGCCACAAAAGGACCAGCTGCCATCATGTCAGTGATTCTCTCGTTAACACAGGTGAGAGTGTTGACGAGGACAAGGCTGGAGATCACTCTGTCATGCTGATTGAGTTAGAATAACAGAATGGAAGCTTTAAAAGGAGGGTGGTGCTTGAAATCATTGTTCTTCCTCTGTTAACCATGGTTACCTGCAAGGAAATACGTGCCGTCATCATTGCTTTGCACAAAAAGGGCTTCACAGGCAAGGATATTGCTGCTAGTAAGATTGCACCTAAATCAACCATTTATCGGATCATCAAGAACTTCAAGGAGAGACGTTCAATTGTTGTGAAGAAGGCGTCAGGTCGCCCAAGAAAGTCCAGCAAGCGCCAGGACCGTCTCCTAAAGTTGATTCAGCTGCGGGATCGGGGCACCACCAGTGCAGAGCTTGCTCAGGAATGGCAGCCGGCAGATGTGAGTGCATCTGCACGCACAGTGAGGCGAAGACTTTTGGAGGATGGCCTGGTGTCAAGAAGGGCAGCAAAGAACCCACTTCCCTCCAGGAAAAACATCAGGGACAGACTGATATTCTGCAAAAGGTACAGGGATTGGACTGCTGAGGCCTGGGTTAAAGTCATTTTCTCTGATGAATCACCTTTCTGATTGTTTGGGGCATCCGGAAAACACCTTGTCCGGAGAAGACAAGGTGAGCACTACCATCAGTCCTGTGTCATGCCAACAGTAAAGCATCCTGAGACCATTCATGTGTGGGGTTGCTTCTCAGCCAAGGGAGTGGGCTCACTCACAAATTTGCCTAAGAACACAGCCATGAATAAAGAATGGTACCAACACATCCTCAGAGAGCAACTTCTCCCAACCATCCAAGAACAGTTTGGTGACGACCAATGCCTTTTCCAGCATGATGGAGCACCTTGCCATAAGGCAAAAGTGATAACTAAGTGGCTCGGGGAACAAAACATTGACATTTTGGGTCCATGGCCAGGAAACTCCCCAGACCTTAATCCCATTGAGAACTTGTGGTCGATCCTCAACAGGCGGGTGGACAAACAAAAACCCACAAATTCTGACAAACTCCAAGCGTTGATTATGCAAGAATGGGCTGCCATCAGTCAGGATGTGGCCCAGAAGTTAATTGACAGCATGCCCGGGCGGATTGCAGAGGTCTTGAAAAAGAAGGGTCAACACTGCAAATATTGACTCTTTGCATAAACTTAATGTAATTGTCAATAAAAACCTTTGACACTTACGGAATGCTTGTAATTATACTTCAGTATACCATAGTAACATCTGACAAAAATATCTCATAACACTGAAGCAGCGAACTTTGTGAAGACCAATACTTGTGTCATTCTCAAAACGTTTGACGACGACTGTACATTCAAGTCAGCTGCTGTGAATCGTAGCCTGGTTAAACCAAACTGAATGGAATGAAACAATAGTGAGCCAAGTGTTCAGGCATGTTTAACCAGGCTAATGCACTCTATTTCCAGGTTGGAGACTTTGTCCTCTTTGGCACCTACATCATCCAGCTCTACACCCCTCTCAACTGGTTTGGAACCTACTACAGGTGAGAGTTGTTATGGGCTGGGTTTCAATTCTACTTCCTGGCATCCTTCCCTAGTCTCTTATGTCTATCACTTATAGCTAAATGGACTGTATATGTTTCCACCCTATTGCTTCCACATTGTCTTACTAGATCAGGAAAGACACAAGCAAATGAAGCTAGACTATTGACACATCTATGAGAGGTGTTGTTTATATTATAATGTACTACAGTACCCATAATGCACAACATGGGCTCTGTATAATACATATGTTCTCATCCTCCACAGAATGATCCAGAACTCCTTTATCGACATGGAGAGCATGTTTAAGCTCTTCACAGAGGAAGAGGAGGTAATTTTGAAATTGGTTGTCAATGACCAGCTTTTTGGTGTGTATGGGAGCTTTTCAATTGGGCAAAAGTCTGTCCTCTCCTTGACTCCTCCGTCCTCCGTGACCCATAAACCGTTAAGTGGTCGAGTGATCGAGAAGTGCCAATTTGTAAGTAGGTAGTCTTCTCCCATCCTCGATTACCTACTTCGACAGAGGATGCACAATATTATCCTTGCGGCAGGTAGCACGGAAGTGTTTTAAAATCCCTTTGAATCAGCTTTTGTTTTCTCGAAGGAGAACTATACACTACACTACTTATCCTTTTATCTATAAAATGTCTTGCACAACTAGCTAATTTTGTTTTTTATCACTTTAAACATTTATTTTGCTGTAATTTATATATTTTTATGTGCTTTATCTTGATTTCTCTTCAGGTGAAGGATGTGGTGAATGCAGGGAACCTTCTTTATAAACTGGGAAAAGTGGAGTTTGAGAATGTGTACTTTAATTACATTGATGGGTAAGTCCTAAGATTTTTTTAAAATTTATATTTAGGTCTTGTTTGTACTGATGAGTTGTGTGTAAGCTATACACGGATACTGATTCAGAAACAGTTTGATGAATAATCATAGTTGTGGTAGTTCCAGCGTTCTCCTTTGATTAAATATATATTTTGTGCTTCTGTGTGTTTTTTTAAGGAAGGAGATCCTTAAGAACGTATCATTCACTGTGCAGCCAGGCCAGACTGTTGCATTGGTAAGATTGAATTCCAAGCTTCCAAGCATTACCCAGAGGTTACGCACACTTGAGCAGTGTTTGATTTCTCTATCAGTCATGTGATGGTTTGTGTCTGGACCATGTGTAGTACAGATGTTTCTTGCTTCTCAACAGTTTGTGCGTTTGTGTTGACATCCCTAGGTTGGCCCGTCAGGGTGTGGTAAGAGCACCATCCTTCGCCTGCTCTTCCGTTTCTATGACGTCCAGGGGGGATGCATCAGCATCGATGGCCAGGACATCTCTAAGGTGAGTAATTTACCCAGTTGCAAGAAAATAGTTCCCAGACAAACTGCCTTGTTAGCACATGCTGTTGATGGATTCTGACTTCTAAACTTGAAATATTGTTAATCATCAGTTATCCTTTAGAAAGGAGGAGTGCCATAGTCTGGTTAAAGGTTATCTGTAGGAGGAATGTATATGGTGGAGTCAATTAAGGTTGGATAGGAGCCAGGGGGCTTTGGAATGTACTGAGTAAAGGAACAGTTTATTACCCACATCACTTAACTTCCTGCCTAGCAATAAAGATGTAATGTTTAGAGCGAAGGAGGAGTTCACCTAAATTGGAGTATATATACAGTGAGGGGAAAAAGTATTTGATCCCCTGCTGATTTTGTACGTTTGCCCACTGACAAAGACATGATCAGTCTAATTTTAATGGTAGGTTTATTTGAACAGTGAGAGACAGAATAACAACAACAAAATCCAGAAAAACGCATGTCAAAAATGTTATAAATTGATTTGCATTTTAATGAGGGAAATAAGTATTTGACCCCTCTGCAAAACATGACTTAGTACTTGATGGCAAAACCCTTGTTGGCAATCACAGAGGTCAGACGTTTCTTGTAGTTGGCCACCAGGTTTGCACACATCTCAGTAGGGATTTTGTTCCACTCCTCTTTGCAGATCTTCTCCAAGTTATTAAGCTTTCGAGGCTGACATTTGGCAACTCGAACTTTCAGCTCCCTCCACAGATTTTCTATGGGATTAAGGTCTGGAGACTGGCTAGGCCACTCCAGGACCTTAATGTGCTTCTTCTTGAGCCACTCTTTTGTTGCCTTGGCTGTGTGTTTTGGGTCATTGTCATGCTGGAATACCCATCCACGACCCATTTTCAATGCCCTGGCTGAGGGAAGGAGGTTCTCACCCAAGATTTGACGGTACATGGCCCCGTCCATCGTCCCTTTGATGAGGTGAAGTTGTCCTGTCCCCTTAGCAGAAAAACACCCCCAAAGCATAATGTTTCCACCTCCATGTTTGACGGTGGGGATGGTGTTCTTGGGGTCATAGGCAGCATTTCTCCTCCTCCAAACACCGCGAGTTGAGTTGATGCCAAAGAGCTCGATTTTGGTCTCATCTGACCACAACACTTTCACCCATTTCTCCTCTGAATCATTCAGATGTTCATTGGCAAACTTCAGACGGCCCTGTATATGTGCTTTCTTGAGCAGGGGGACCTTGCGGGCGCTGCAGGATTTCAGTCCTTCACGGTGTAGTGTCTTACCAATTGTTTTCTTGGTGACTATGGTCCCAGCTGCCTTGAGATCATTGACAAGATCCTCCCGTGTAGTTTTGGGCTGATTCCTCACCGTTCTCATGATCATTGCAACTCCACGAGGTGAGATCTTGCATGGAGCCCCAGGCCGATGGAGATTGACAGTTATTTTGTGTTTCTTCCATTTGCGAATAATCGCACCAACTGTTGTCACCTTCTCACCAAGCTGCTTTGGCGAAGGTCTTGTAGCCCATTCCAGCCTTGTGTAGGTGTACAATCTTGTCCCTGACATCCTTAGAGAGCTCTTTGGTCGTGGCCATGGTGGAGAGTTTGGAATCTGATTGATTGCTTCTGTGGACAGGTGTCTTTTATACAGGTAACAAACTGAGATTAGGAGCACTCCCTTTAAGAGTGTGCTCCTAATCTCAGCTCGTTACCTGTATAAAAGACACCCGGGAGCCAGAAATCTTTCTGATTGAGAGGGGGTCAAATACTTATTTCCCTCATTAAAATGCAAATCAATTTATAACATTTTTGACATGCGTTTTTCTGGATGTTTTTGTTGTTATTCTGTCTCTCACTGTTCAAATACACCTACCATTAAAATTATAGACTGGTCATTTCTTTGTCAGTGGGCAAACGTACAAAATCAGCAGGGGATCAAATACGTTTTTCCCTCACTGTAAATGTGTTGGTTGGAACATGTTTTTTGTCTGTGCAGCTGTCTGACCCATTGGGCGAATAAACTTGGTTTGAGCTTTCCGTAGTTGTCCGTGCATTTTTTGTGTATTCGTTAGAACCTAACACTGTATATAACATTAGGTTTGTTATACGTTGGTGGTCTACTGGTTGAGGTATACAGTATTGTTAATATGATACACCTGGGTCGTGTTCATTAGGCACCAAATTAAGAAAAAACAATTATTATCTGGACGATTGAAAACATTTTCCCGTTGCATGTCCTAATGAGCTTGACCCTGTATTAATATAGTGTATTCTGAGCCTCTTGGTATCTGGGTGCAGGTTAAGCAGGTGTCTCTGCGTGCCCACATCGGTGTGGTGCCCCAGGACACGGTCCTCTTCAACGACAACATCCGTGACAACATCCGCTACGGGCGCGTCTCCGCCAGCGACCACGAAGTGGAGGAGGCGGCTATCGCCGCAGACATTCATGAGAAGATCCAGACGTTCCCAGAAGGTACGGAAATACCACCGTCTCTTTTGACGGTTTCCCGGACACCGATTAAGCCTCGTCCTAGACTAAAACACTTTTTAAATGGAGATTCTCCATTGAGTCCAGGATTAGGCTTAATCTGTAACTGGAAAACAGAGCTGTATGTTGCCATTATATTTCTGTCTGTAGTTAACCTGAAGTTGGCTTATTTTTTTTTATTTTTTTTCACCTTTTATTTAACCAGGTAAGCCAGTTGAAAACAAGTTCTCATTTACAACTGCGACCTGGCCAAGATAAAGCAAAGCAGTGCGATAAAAACAACAACACAGAGTTACATATGGGGTAAAACAAAACATAAAGTCAAAAATACCACAGAAAATATATATACAGTGTGTGCAAATGTAGCAAGTTATGGAGGTAAGGCAATAAATAGGCCATAGTGCAAAATAATTACAATTAGTATTAACACTGGAATGATAGATGTGCAAGAGATGATGTGCAAATAGAGATACTGGAGTGCAAATGAGCAAAATAAATAACAATATGGGGATGAGGTAGTTGGCTTTGTTGAGAGATAGGAAGCCAATTCTAGATTTCACTTTGGATTGGAGATGCTTGATGTGAGTCTGGAAGGAGAGTTTACAGTCTAACCAGACACCTAGGTATTTGTAGTTGTCCACATACTCTAGGTCAGACCCGTCGAGAGTAGTGATTCTAGTCGGGTGGGCGGGTGCCAGCAGCGTTCGATTGAAGAGCATGCATTTAGTTTTACTAGTGTTTAAGAGCAGTTGGAGGTTACGGAAGGAGTGTTGTATGGCATTGAAGCTCGTTTGGAGGTTTGTTAACACAGTGTCCAATGACGGGCCAGATGTATACAAAATGGTGTCGTCTGCGTAGAGGTGGATCTGAGAGTCACCAGCAGCAAGAGCGACATCATTGATATACACAGAGAAAAGAGTCGGCCCAAGAATTGAACCCTGTGGCACCCCCATAGAGACTGCCATAGGTCCAGACAACAGGCCCTCCGATTTGACACATTGAACTCTATCTGAGAAGTAGTTGGTGAACCAGGCGAGGCAGTCATTTGAGAAACCAAGGCTATTTAGTCTGCCAATAAGAATGCGGTGTTTGACAGAGTCGAAAGCCTTGGCCAGGTCGATGAAGACTGCTGCACAGTACTGTCTATTATCAATCGTGGTTATAATATATTTTAGGACCTTGAGCATGGTTGACGTGCACCCATGACCAGCTCGGAAACCGGATTGCATAGCGGAGAAGGTACGGTGGGATTCGAAATGGTCGGTGATCTGTTTGTTAACTTGGCTTTCAAAAACTTTCGAAAGGCAGGGCAGGATGGATATAGGTCTGTAACAGTTTGGATCTAGAGTGTCAGCCCCTTTTGAAGAGGGGGATGACCGCGGCAGCTTTCCAATCTCTGGGGATCTCAGATGTTATGGGTGTCAATATTGTGGTCGTGTGTAGCTCAATTGGTAGAGCATGGCGCTTGTAACGCCAGGGTAGTGGGTTCGATCCCCGGGACCACCCATACGTAAGAATGTATGCACACATGACTGTAAGTCGCTTTGGATAAAAGCATCTGCTAAATGGCATATTATTATTATTATTATTATTATTATTGTTGTTTTAAGGGTTTGTATAGGTGTTTTTTATTTGCCAACCACATTTGCCGAAGCATTTTGGCATGCACATCTAAATCTCCTCAAACAAGTGGTGATATTTGCAGAGGTCACACATTAGCTGCCAGGTGCATTGTTACTGTATGAGGTGAGTGACGTTTGTCTCTGTGTTGTCTCTGTCTGTCCCCCTCCCAGGATATGACACCCAGGTGGGCGAGAGGGGTCTGAAGCTGAGTGGAGGGGAGAAGCAGAGGGTGGCTATCGCCCGGACTATCCTCAAGGCCCCTCACATCATCCTGCTGGATGAGGTAAACTTTCAGGAAGGGCCACCAGGAGGGTCAATGACTTTGTTCAAATAGGTGTAGGGTGAAGATGCCCCTAGACAAATACTTTAAAAACACACACTTCCTCCCTCCTTTCCTTGAAGTTATTGCTGAGCTGTCACAAATTGATAGGTGAAAGCAACAGCTCTTTCACTTAGCTTTCACCAGTCCAGCCATGTCAGATCAGATATTTCTTCAAGGATGAGAGGAAGGAAGGATGTATTCGAAGAGGGACAATGTTTGCCCCCACACCACTGATCCCCCTTTCATATTGTGTTACTGTGGATTAATACGAGTTCACTGAACTTGAATATTTTAGTCATGTGTCCTATCTCATAAAACTTTCCCTCTGCACAGGCCACATCTGCTCTAGACACACAGACGGAGCGCAACATTCAGGCGTCGCTCACCAAAGTGTGCTCCAATCGGACCACCATCGTCGTGGCTCACAGGTAAGGGATGGGTCTCAGGTGGATAGAGGGTACCCATACAGTGCCTTGCAAAAGTAATCATCCCCCTTGGCGTTTTTCCTATTTTGTTGCATTACAACCTGTAATTTCAAATTATTTTTATTTGGATATCATGTAATAGACATACACAAAATAGTCCAAATTGGTGAAGTGAAATGAAAAAAGTAACTTGTTTCAAAAAAATCAATAACGGAAAACTGGTGCATGCATATGTATTCACCCCCTTTGCTATGAAGCCCCTAAATAATATCTGGTGCAACCAATTACCTTCAGCAGTCACGTAATTAGTTAAATAAAGTCCACCTGTCTGCAATCTAAGTGTCACATGATCTGTCACATGATCTCAGTATATATACACACCTGTTCTGAAAGGCCCCAGAGTCTGCAACACCACTAAGCAAGGGGCACCACCATGAAGATCAAGGAACTCTCCAAACAGGTCAGGGACAAAGTTGTGGAGAAGTACAGATCAGGGTTGGGTTATAAAAAACTTTGAACATCCCACGTAGCACCATTAAATCCATTATTAAAAAATGGAAAGAATATGGCACCACAACAAACCTGCCAAGAGAGAGCCGCCCACCAAAACTCACGGACCAGGCAAGGAGGGCATTAATCAGAGGCAACAAAGAGACCAAAGATAACCCTGAAGGAGCTGCAAATTTCCACAGTGGAGTTTGGAGTATCTGTCCATAGGACCACTTTAAGCCGTACACTCCACAGAGCTGGGCTTTACGGAAGAGTGGCCAGAAAAAAGCCATTGCTTAAAGAAAAAAATAAGCAAACACGTTTGGTGTTCGCCAAAAGGCCTGTGGGAGACTCCCCAAACATATGGAAGAAGGTACTCTGGTCAGATGAGACTAAAATTTAGCTTTTTGGCCAACAAGGAAAACGCTATGTCTGGCGCAAACCCAACACCTCTCATCACCCCGAGAACACCATCAGCATCATGCTGTGGGGATGTTTTTCATCGGCAGGGACTGGGAAACTGGTCAGAATTGAAGGAATGATGGATGGCGCTAAATACAGGTAAATTCTTGAGGGAAACCTGTTTCAGTCTTCCAGAGATTTGAGACTGGGACGGTTCACCTTCCAGCAGGACAATGACCCTAAGCATACTGCTAAAGCAACACTCGAGTGGTTTAAGGGGAAACATTTAGATGTCTTGGAATGGCCTAGTCAAAGTCCAGACCTCAATCCAATTGAGAATCTGTGGTATGACTTAAAGATTGCTGTACACCAGCGGAACCCATCCAACTTGAAGGAGCTGGAGCAGTTTTGCCTTGAAGAATGGGCAAAAATCCCAGTGGCTAGCTGTAATTGCTGCAAAAGGTGGCTCTACAAAGTATTGACTTTGGGGGGGGGTGAATAGTTCTGTTTTTTTTTGTCTTATTTCTTGTTTGTTTCACAATAAAAAATATTTTTGCTTCTTCAAAGTGGTAGGCATGTTGTGTAAATCAAATGATACAAACAAAAATCTATTTTAATTCCAGGTTGTAAGGCAATAAAATAGGAAAAATGGCAAGGGGGGTGAATACTTTCGCAAGCAACTGTACATTAGGATCAGTGGAGGCTGCTGAGGGGAGGACGGCTCATAATAATGGCTAGAACAGAGCGAATGGAATGGCATCATGATGTATTGGATACCATTCCTCTCCAACCATTACCACGAGCCCGTCCTCCCCAATTAAGGTGCCACCAACCTCCTGTGATTAGGACACACACATTTCTCCCCTCTAATGCTAAGTTTGTATGGTTTGGATCTGTCTGGTCTGTAGTTTGATTGTGAATTGTCTGTCTTCAGGTTGTCGACCATCATCAGCGCCGACCAGATTCTTGTTCTAAGTGACGGTCAGATTGCAGAGCGAGGACGGTGAGTGAATGGTTGAAAGAGTGATTGTTCTATTGTTGCACACTCCACAAGCCTATTCCAATCAAAATATTATTTTATGCTGTTCAAGAAACAAACATCTAAAGAATGTATGTAAACGCCAAAAATGGGACAGACCAATGTTTATGATGCTTCTCACACTCAGTGGTGGAAAAAGTACTGAAAAGTAAAGATACCTTAATAGAAAATAAAAGTAAAAGTGAAAGTCACCCAGTAAAATACTACTTGAGTAAAAGTCTAAAAGTATTTGGTTTTAAATATACTTAAGTATCAATAGTAAATGTAATTGCTAAAATGTACTTAAGTATCAAAAGTAAAAATGTCAAATTCCTTATATTAAGCAAACCAGGCACAATTGTCTTTTTTTTTTTTTTTTAGGAATAGCCAGTGGCACATTCCAACACTCAGACATAATTTACAAACAAAGCATTTTGTGTTTAGTGAGTCCGCCTGATCAGAGGCAGTAGGGATGACCAGTGATGTTCTCTTGATAAGTATGTGAATTGGAACATTTTCCTGTCAAAATGTAACGAGTACTTTTGGGTGTCAGGGAAAATGTATGGTGTAAAAAGTGCATTATTTTCTTTAGGAATGTAGTGAAGTAAAAGTTGGCAAAAGTATAAATAGTGAAGTACAGATACCCCAAAACACGACTTAAGTAGTCCTTTAAAGTATTTTTACTTAAGTACTTTACACCACTGCTCACACTATAGTCCTATTCTCAAAACCATTCAGTGCCCATGTGGGAACATGTCGGCATAGTACATGATGATGATGTTAATGGTGATTGTATGTCCCCATTTTAACTACATATTCTCCACTTTCTCCCTCCCAGGCATGATGAGCTGCTGGCTAAGGGAGGGTTGTACTGTGACATGTGGATGAATCAGCAACAGGCCCAGGACTCGGACTCAGCCTCTGACACAGAAGCCAAAGACAGAAAGTCTGAGAAACTACAGCCCCCATCACCCACTGCAGGCCACAGGAGCCACTGAGGATAGAGTGAGAGGTCAAGGATATGTAGATATTGTGAGGAGGTGGACGAGGGATGCAGGGAGAGGATTAGATGCCTCAAAAGGCTGTTTTTTCTGCACTTTTTTAGGGTATCCGTCCATTGAGGTTCATTCTGTTATGAGTGAAGTTTTAAGCACATATTTATTGGGTATTTTATGTTTGATCATTCAGTCAAAATGTTTGTGCCATGAATGCCTCAGGCCAGTTGTTTTTAAGTGTATTCTGGATCGTGTTCATTAGGGCAACTAACAGAAAATGTTTTAAAACACCGGAACAAAGTTCCTCGCTGTTATCGCATTGACAGACACTACGATACCAGTTATGTTACATGCGTCTGTCCACGAGAGATTAGTGCCTAATTAACACGACCCAGGACTCAGTATAATCCATCCTCTTGCTGTCTGAAGTTGATTGACTGCAGCCGGCCAGAGAAATGGCAGGAAGTCCAAAGTAGACGAATACCTACCCTTTAGCGCAGGTATAGGCAGTTAGGCACCTTGAATTGTTGACTAATGTTTAGGGGTTGAGAAATTTGTTTTATTTACAACATCTAGAGATGGTGTTATTGAACAGGTTCATTGTAAATTATTTTTTTGTTTTTACTATACCCACTTTAACCTTATTTTGTTATCTACTATACAAGCAATATACTTACATTATACTTTATAGACTTAATGAAAAGATTCAGACCGATTTTGAATGTTTAACAAAGAAATCAATTGTACTCTTAATTGTTACAAAGTACAAAGGTATGTGTACGATAACTTCAACTTGAAAATACACATTTGGTTATTAGTAAAACAGATATTTAGTCTGTATTTGGTCCGTTTCACATCCAAGCTGCATCAATTTTACTCCAATCAGACTCTGGCATTATCATGTACAGTCTAGGTGTTGACTGATACATGCAAAATTATCCTGGCTGTAACTTTTATTTGTCACCAATGGTGATCAATAAGAACTACTGGCTGTATATTATAGAGAACAGAATCAATAGAGTTGACAATTCCCAGCGGAAAAGAAAACCTTTATCTATGAATGAACTCTATTCTCAACCCTGTCTATGCTGCTACCCGTTTTGAGTAAAGAACTACTGACAGTGTATCTTTATTTTAATGGAATAAATTAGTCTGTATTTGAATTTGTAAATATCTATGCCTTGCATTCCCAAGGCAGTGTGGAGTTTGTCAATATCTGTTGATAATAATCACACTTCATTTACAGTACATATTGTCAAATTCTGTTTCATTTATTTAAAAAATAGTCATAAGGGAAGATCTAGCCATTTAGCTGAACTTGAGTTATTTGAGAGAGAATGGGGACTTTATGTCTTCATGAAGTCCCTAGGTTTACGGGTTTGGGGTTGAATCGGAATTGGAAACTGTCTGCATTAATCAGGGGGAAGTGAAAACTGACATTCTTACCATCCGTATAGTGCACAGCGGACTTTACATCATGAAGCGTTATGTCAGACTGTGAACTGGTGCAGTCAAATTATTTACACTAATGCACCATGAGTTTAAAACGTTCTGTGTCAATGAGTGACATTGACACCACAGGAGGTTGGTGGCACCTTAATTGGGGAGGATGGGCTTGTGGTAATGACTGGAGCGGAATAAGTGGAATGGTATCAAATACATCAAACAATTGGTTTCCATGTGTTTGATGCCATTCAATTTACGCCATTCCAGCCATTATTATGAGCCGTCCTCCCCTCAGCAGCCTCCACTGATTGACACAGAGAAAAATGCACCCAACCAAAATCTAAAGAAATGCAACGTTTTTGTTTTGATATTAACTGCTTTGACACAATGTCAAATTGTTTTGTATGTGATTTGGGAGCATAGTTTGTTTTTAGTGTGTTCTTTGCCTTTGTCACTCTTCCAATGTTTGTGGCATCAGTCCATGCCTGGATGTCAAATACATAAATGTTTTTCTTTGTATTTATATGTTAATAAAGGGTATAATTAAAGGTGTATTATAACAAAGTGGGCTCTGTTTTTACTAATTTACCATATTGCTAGCTTTATATTATTAGACAATTGTTTGTAGCCATACAGTACATTACATAATTGTTCCCTAGACTGTTCCCTCCCTCCTTCATCTCAGCTGTTGATTGGTTTCTAAGCGGGCTTGTCAGCCATCACAACGGGGGTTGCTGATGTGCTAGCTAGCTAGCCTGAGTAAGACCAGACGCCGTTTTATAGATATTCAGCTGGAGTTCTCTCTTTCTAGTATTTGGCTAATGTTGGATAGACAGCATGGATTTCAACTCATTATTTAGTGAACGAACATTTCAATTTTCTGACTTTCAGGAAAGTTATGTTTTCACTCGCCTTGGCCTGTCATTGAGCCTACAGTAGCTGGCTATTTAGCTAGCTACGTTGACGCTAGCTGAGTTGGCTAGTTTTTAGCTAGTTATTTAGCTAACTATGACAGCTCTCAGGATCTCAGACTGGGGCGAAGATTCACCTTCCAACAGGACAACGACCCTAAGCACACAGCCAACAACGCAGGAGTGGCTTTGGGACAAGTCTCTGAATGTCCTTGAGTGGTCCAGCCAGAGCCCGGACTTGAACCCGATCAAACATTTCTGGAGAGACCTGAAAATAGCTGTGCAGCGACGCTTCCCATTCAACCTGACAGAGCTTGAGGTGATATGCAGAGAAGAATGGAAGAAACTCCCCAAATACAGGTGTGCCACGCTTGTAGCGTCATACCCAAGAAGACTCGTGGCTGTAATCGCTTTCAAAGGTTCTTCAACAAAGTACTGAGTAAAGGGTCTGAATACTTATGTAAATGTGTATTTCAGTTTATTTCTAAACTGTTTTTGCTTTGTCATTATTTTATACATTTTAGAATAAGGCTGTAACGTAACAAAATGTGGAAAAAGTCAAGGGGTCTGAATACTTTCCGAATGCACTGTATATGAAAAGTGCTACTGGCTTTTCTAGATATGTAAATGAAACGTGCTACTGAAGCAAGAAACAGTCCCATGATGCAATCATAGTTCATGTGTACTTCTTAAACAAAATCTCTTTGTGTAAGACTAAAATAAAGTGTTGGGCAAATGTTTAAAGAAAGTGGAAACTTTCAGTTGACAGGGACAGGCCCATAATGCAACCATGGTTTACGAAGCACCATTTGGCTCTGGTTTTGCCACTATCAGCATTTTGACCTATCAGTGACCTTTAACACTGCACTCTGCTCTCTCTTCAATGACATGTCAGGCCCTCAGCGTTTCAGAGAAAGATATGAGTAGATATTACACTCAACATCATGGGGTCACCAGTATTGCAACATCGAGGCATAAGATAACTGAGCAAAAGCAGATATAAGGCTAGTGGTTTGTCACAACACATCAGCAGAGACAGAGTGTGTACAATGACTTCTGTCACAAAGCTGAATATTCTACTGGCTGTTCTGATGGGAACCATCCATGCTGTCCAAGAAATCTATTAAATTAAAGCAGAAGGAGAAAATGATGCTTTTTACAATAATGTGGGAAAAGACAACAGTTTGATCTTTAAATCCGAAGCTGAAGAGAGCCTGCTTTTGTGGAACACCTCTAACACTTCACCTGAAAATTCCACACTGAATGCAGAATTAAGGGATCGACTGAAACTGAAATTGATTCATAATATTTCAACTGTCCTGATCCAGAACCTCTCTGTCAGACACTGGACTATACAGGGCGGAGTGCTGGACAGCTGGCAAAGTGAAACTCCAGAAAAGCATCAACCTCAGTGTCTGCAGTATCATCAGTTTATATGTATGCTCATTTGGGAGTGAAATTAGACCAGTGTGGAGATTCCTGGGGGGATGGTAACTTTACGGTCAGATGGCTCTGCAAACACTTTTGGGACATGAACGAATCCGCAAAGCCCTTTATGGAGGAAGAAAGGGGCCGAGTGCTGCTGGCTGCCAACGGATCCTCTCTCCATATGACCAACTTCACATTTAATGCCTGGTAGTGGAGGGACAGCGTTGTGTTTACAGTCAGACCATCTTAGCGATCTATAAGACAGCGTACTGTATAGTCAGTATTATGTGGGAGAGAAGGCTGTGCTTCCCTGTTTCAACCCTGGGACAAAGACATGGTGGAGGAGAATCCTCAGTCATCAAGGGAAGCAGACATTGTATTTTGTGGATGGAAGATTGTGAGGAAATTACTCCCTAGTCATTCCATCACTGATGCTCAACCACTCAGGGTTTTATGATCGCCAGAAGAAGCCGCCATCAAGAGTCATCATATCATATTGTCTAATGATGTGCCCTAAGTCTGAGCCCCTCAAAGAGGTATTCTCAGAGGGAGGGGAGGTTGCCCTCACATGCAGCTCTGATGTCCCAGAGTATGACATGGTTATGTGGTACAGAAAGACTACAAAGGTGGGCAATGTTATTCTGGACACAAGATATATGGATAAGTATATACAATTCCGTGAAGATTTGGAGGGCAGAATGAATGTATTTCGCCCTTACCTCTCTCTGGTCCTCTCTAACCTCTCACTGGAGGACAGTGGGGAATACTGGTGTGCTCTCATCTCTGACCAGAAGAACATGGTCTGTTTATCAATAACTACAACCCTCTTGATCGAAGGGGAGAGATATCCGTTTGGCGTCGACTGCTGGGCTGTGCTCTGCTGGGGATGGTCTTTGCTGTGATCATTGTGAACCTGAAGAACAGGAGAAGAGACCAGGCTTCCCTGAAGACCAGGAGAAGAAACCAGGCTTCCCTGAAGAACATTATTGTCTGCAGCCAAGACGTTTGGTAGCAGAACAGCAGAGTGGAAGAGGAGAGTGAGAGAGGTGAGTGAATTAAGGGAAGAGAAAAGAGGACTTTAACATTTTAATCTGTTTTTTCACTTGCTCAATTGATCCAGACCGGTTTAAAGTGCACATTCGGGTTGTTTTCTTACTTTCAGTAGCTTCTGGCTAATATTTTTGTGCATGTAACATAGCTAATGTAATTGCGTAGGGCAGCTATACCTTAGTGCAAAAAATACATTTGAAAGTAATTTTAAGTATGTTCAAATCAACTTGTACAGTGACTTTGTCTTTGGAGTTTGCACATATGAATATATATTGGATGGTGTTTTAGACATAAAGACATTGATATTGAGTAAGTTTTGATTGGTCCAATTGTTAAAAATAGCTCCACTTGAGAAAAAAGATTTTAAAATTTCTTTGAAAAATGTTACTTTACTTTAATAATGTGTTACTTCTATGTAAAATTGCTTTTAATGATTCTTGTTATTAGTTTGTTACTTATATGTAAAATTGCTTTCAAGGATTTTGTTAATACTTCTATGTAAAATTAATTTTAAGGAATTTTGCTAATGCAACAATCTAGAAGATGTCCTACACGTCATTTGATTTGTCATTTCAAATAAGGATATATACCCAGATAATAGAATAAAATGCCTCATGAGCTTAGTACAACTTTCTTACCCAATCATCATAACCCAAACTATAAGTTTATTAAATACAAAAAACTGCCTAATTCACAATAATGTGATTTGTACCGCATACAATTGGATTCTTCACACACCACACTAAGACATTATCCCATTCCACTACCAAAGTAAGCTTTTCTTTTATACTTACAAGACCATCAGGCTTGTTCAAGTGAGCTGTTTTATCTTGTAGTAATGTTGTGCCTGTCTGTATTTCCTTAAACCTTTATTTTAGCAATACATGTCATTGAGACATTCTTTTTATAATACCATCCTTTTCTTTTGTCAGTAGGTGCCCATCATAACAACTGGTGGTGGTGTGTTGGACACAGGCACTCATATAGATATAATGAGCTAGCCTGTCTGCATTCCTGATTTCTGTAACCGTTAGCTTACCTAATATTGACATAAGCTCAGAACCACTTGTTTTGCAAACATGTTCCTGTTTTATCATTTGCTGTGCTGACCAATGGACAGTTCATTACCTCTGTCAAATGAATATGTACCTTGAAGTGATGTTTGTAATTGTATTTCTTTTTGCAGAGAAGATGATGACGCTACAATAATACCCATTTGCAATAGGCCTATATCTAAAAATACATACAGCCTAATGATATATACAGTGCCTTGCAAAAGTACTCATCCCCCTTTGCGTTTTTCCTATTTTGTTGCATTACAACCTGTAATTTAAATGGATTTTTATTTGGATTTCATGTAATGGACATACACAAAATAGTCCAAATTTGTGAAGTGAAATGAAAAAAAATAACTTGTTTCAAGATATTCTAAAAAATCAATAACAGAAAAGTGGTGCATGCATATGTATTCACCCCCTTTGCTATGAAGCCCCTAAATAAGATCTGGTGCAACCAATTACCTTCAGCAGTCACATAATTAGTTAAATAAAGTCCACCTGTGTGCAATCTAAGTGTCACATGATCTCAGTATATATACACCTGTTCTGAAAGGCCCCAGAGTCTGCAACACCACTAAGCAAGGGGCACCACCAAGCAAGCGGCACCACCAAGCAAGCGGCACCATGAAGACCAAGGAGCTCTCCAAACAGGTCAGGGACAAAGTTGTGGAGAAGTACAGATCAGAGTTGGGTTATAAAAAAATATCAGAAACTTTGAACATCCCATGGAGCACCATTAAATCCATTATAAAAAAAATTGAAAGAATTTGGCACCACAACAAACCTGCCAAGAGAGGGCCACCCACCTAAACTCACGGACCAGGCAAGAAGGCATTAATCAGAGATGCAACAAAGATACCAAAGATAACCCTGAAGGAGCTGCAATGCTCCACAGAGGAGATTGGAGTATCTGTCCATAGGACCACTTTAAGCCGTACACTCCACAGAGCTGGGCTTTACAGAAGAGTGGCCAGAAAAAAGTCATTGCTTATAGAAAAAAATAAGCGAAAACACGTTTGGTGTTCACCAAAAGGCATATGGGAGACTCCCCAAACATATGGAAGAAGGTACTCTGGTCAGATGAGACTAAAATTGAGCTTTTTGGCCATCAAGGAAAACGCTATGTCTAGCGCAAAACCAACACCTCTCATCACCCGAGAACACCATCCCCACAGTGAAGCATGGTGGTGGCAGCATCATGCTGTGGGGATGTGTTTCATCGGCAGGGACTGGGAAACTGGTCAGAATTGGTAGACTGTTTCAGTCTTTCAGAGATTTGAGACTGAGACGGAGGTTCACCTTCCAGCAGGACAATGACCCTAAGCATACTGCTAAAGCAATACTCGAGTGGTTTAAGGGGAAACAGGGCTTTGACTAGGAATGGCCTAGTCAAAGCCCAGACCTCAATCCAATTGAGAATCTGTGGTATGACTTAAAGATTGCTGTACACCAGCGGAACCCATCCAACTTGAAGGAGCTGGAGCAATTTTGCCTTGAAGAATGGGCAAAAATCCCAGTGGCTAGATGTGCCAAGCTTATAGAGACATACCCAAAGAGGTGGCTCTACAAAGTATTGACTTTTGGGGGGGTGAATAGTTATGCACACTCAGGTTTTCTGTTTTTTTTTGCCTTATTTCTTGTTTGTTTAAGTGGTAGGCATGTTGTGTAAATCAAATGATACAAACCCCCCAAAAATCAATTTAAGTCCAGGTTGTAAGGCAACAAAATAGGAAAAATGCCAAGGGGGGTGTCCCATGTTTCATGAGCTGAAATAAAAGATCCCAGAAATGTTTCATCCTCACAAAAAGCTTATTTCTATCTAATTTTGTGCACAATTTTGTTTACATCCCTGTCAGTGAGTATTTCTTCTTTGCCAAGATAATCCATCCACCTGACAGGTGTGGCATATCAAGAAGCTGATTAAACAGCATGAGAATAACTCAGGTGCACGTTGTGCTGGGGAAAATAAAAGGCCACTTTAAAATGTGCAGTTTTGTCACACAACACAGTTCCACAGATGTCTCAAGTTTTGAGGGAGTGTGCAATTGGCATGCTGACTGCAGGAATGCCCACCAGAGCTGTTGCCAGAGAATTGAATGTTCATTTCTCTACCATAAGCCACCTCCAACGTCATTTTAGAGAATTTGGCAGTACGTCCAACCGGCCTCACAACCACAGACGACATGTATGGCACTGTGTGGGCGAGCTGTTTGCTGATGTCAACGTTGTGAACAGAGTCCCCCATGGTGGCTGTGGGGTTATGGTATGGGCAGGCATAAGCTACGGACAACGAACAATTATTTATTTTTTACCCCCCTTTTCTCGATCTTGTCTCATCGCTGCAACTCCCCAACTGGCTCAGGAGAAGTGAAGGTGGAGTCATGCGTCCTCCAAAACATGACCCGCCTAACCGCGCTCCTTAACACCCACCAGCTTAACCCGGAAGCCAGCCGCACCAATATGTCGAAGGAAACACTGTACAACTGGCGACCAGTGTCAGCCCGCAGGTACCTGGCCTGCCACAAGGAGTCGCTAGAGCGCGATGAGCCAAGTAAAGCCCCACCGGACAAACCCTCCCTTAACCCGGACAACGCTGGGCCAATTGTGCGCCGTCCTATGGGACTCCTGGCCACGGCGGGTTGTGGCACAGCCCGGGAATTAACCCGGGTCTGTAGTAACGCCTCTAGCACTGAAATGCAGTGCCTTAGACCGCTGCGCCACTCGGTAGGCCCCTTTTGATGGTAATTTGAATGCACAAAAATACCGTGACGAGATCCTGAGGAGCATTGTGAGGCCCATTTTGTTAAGGTATCTGTGACCAACAGATGCATATCTGTATTCCCAGTCATGTGAAATCCGTAGATTAGGGCCTAATAAATTTATTTCAATTGACTGATTTCCTCATATGAACTGTAACTCAGTAAAATCAATGAAATTGTTGCATGTTGCGTTTATATTTTTGTTTGGTATATATATATAATATATATTGGCCTATACAGTGCATTCAGAAAGAATTCAGAGCCCTTGACTTTTGCCACATTTTGTTACGTTACAGCCTTATTCTAAAATGGATTAAATTGTTATTTTTCCTCATCGATCTACACACAATACCCGATAATGACAAAGCAAAAACTGGTTTTTAGAAATGTTTGCTAATTTATAAAAATAAAAAAACTGAAATATACATTTACATAAGTATTCAGACCCTTTACTCAGTACTTTGTTGAAGCACCTTTGGCAGCGATTACAGCCTCGAGTCTTCTTGGGTATGACGCTACAAGCTACAAGTTTCTCCCATTCTTCTCTGCAGATCCTCTCAAGCTCTGTGAGGTTGGATGGGGCGCGCCACTGCACAGCTATTTTCAGGTCTCTCCAGAGATGTTCGATCGGGTTCTGGCTGGGCCACTCAAGGACATTCAGAGACTTGTCCCGAAGCCACTCCTGCGTTGTCTTGGCTGTGTGCTTAGGGCCGTGAAACTTCGCCTCAGTCTGAGGTCCTGGTGCTCTGGTGCAGGTTTTCATTAAGGATCTCTCTGTACTTTGCTCCGTTCATCTTTCCCTCAGTCCTGACTAGTCTCCCAGTCTCTGCCGCTGAAAAACATCCCCACAGCATGATGCTGCCACCACCAAATCAAATCAAATCAAATATTATTGGTCACATACACGTGTTTAGCAGATGTTATTGCGGATGTAGCGAAATGCTTGTGTTTCTAGCTCCGACAGTGCAGTAATATCTAACAAGGAATATCTAACAATTTCACAACATATACCCAATACACACACATCTAAGTAAAGCAATGGAATTAAGAATATATAAATAAATATATGGACAAGCAACATCAGAGCAGCATAGACTAAGATACAGTAGAATAGTATAGAATATAGTATACACATATGAGATGAGTAATGCAAGATATGTAAACATTATTAAAGTGACTAGTGTTCAATTTATTAAAGTGGCCAGTGATTTCTAATCTATGTATATAGGCAGCAGCCTCTAATGTGATAGTGAAGACTATTTAACAGTCTGATGGCCTTGCGATAGTCTCTCGGTCCCAGCTTTGAGGCACCTGTACTGACCTCGCCTTCTGGATGATAGCGGGGTGAACAGGCAGTGGCACGGGTGGTTGTGTTCCTTGATTATCTTTTTGGCCTTCCTGTGACATCGGGTGCTGTAGGTGTCCTGGAGGGCTGGTAGTTTTCCCCCGGTGATGCATTGGGCAGACCGCACCACCCTCTGGAGAGCCATGCGGTTGCGGGCGGTGCAGTTGCCGTACCAGGTGGTGATACAGCCCGACAGGATGCTCTCAATTGTAAATCTGTAAAAGTTTGTGAGGGTTTACGGTGCCAAGCCAAATTTCTTCAGCCTCCTTAGCTTGAAGAGGCGCTGTTGCCTCTTCACCTGGCACCATGCTTCACCGTAGGGATGGTGCCAGGTTTTCTCCAGACGTTACGCTTGGCAACTTGGTTTCATCAGACTAGAGAATCTTGTTTCTCATGGTCTGAGAGTCCTTTAGGTGCCTTTTGGCAAAGCCCAAGTGGGCTGTCATGTGCCTTTTACTGAGGAGTGGCTTCTGTCTGGCCACTACCATAAAGGCCTGATTGGTGGAGTGCTGCAGAGATGGTTGTCTTTCTGGAAGGTTCTGGCACCTCCACAGAGGAACTCTGGAGCTCTGTCAGAGTGACCATCGGGTTCTTGGTCACCTCCCTGACCAAGGCCCTTCTCCCCCGATTGCTCAGTTTGGCCGGGCAGCCAGCTCTAGGAAGAGTCTTGGTGGTTCCAAACTTCTTCCATTTAAGAATGATGGAGGCCACTGTGTTCTTGGGGACCTTCAATGCTGTAGAAATGTTTTGCTAACCTTCCCCATATCTCTGCCTCGGCACAATCCTTCGACCTCATGGCTTGATTTTTGCTCTGACTTGCGCTGTCAACTGTGGGACCTTATATAGACAGGTGTGTGCCTTTCCAAATCATGTCCAATCAATTGAATTTACCACAGGTGTACTCCAATCAAGTTGTAGAAACATCTGAAGGATGATCAATGGAAACAGGATGCATCTGAGCTCAATTTTGAGTCTCATAGCAAAGGGTCTGAATACTTATGTAAATAAGGTATTTCTGTTTTTTGTTTTTAATGCATTTGCAAAAAATTCTAAAAACGTGTTCTCGCTTTGTCATTATGGGGTATGGTGTGTAGATTAATGGGGATATACATTACTTTAATCCATTTTAGAATAAGGCTGTAACGTAACTAAATGTGTAAAAAGTCAAGGGGTCTGAATACTTTCCAAATGCGCTGTATACATTATTTTAATAGCAGGACACTGTAAAGTTCATTATCCCTCTGAAGAAGGTTTGAATCCTAAGCAACCTGCCTACACATTGTTTGAAGTACAATAGACCAACATAGCCACTGTAGTAGTTCCAAGCTTTGTGGTTGTAAACCTTGGTAGAGCGTGGCTGGAGTACGCATTGTGGTGCTCATGTGAATTTCCTTTCTTTTTCGGCTTCAGACCAATGCCTACTTTTTTTAATTTCCATGGTTTTTACACCAGAAGGTGATTATGCAACATTATTATACAACATAACACAGCAATACAAATAAAGTAAAATACATAATAATGACAAATGGCAACATAAATAATGTAGTTATTAGTATTCATTTAATAGTAACAAATGATTTTCCATCGGGTATGATGTCTTTGTATATACTATCATCTACTGGCCATATACGAGATTGCGTAACATTCGTTTTGAACATGCGTGTGAGCCATGGGGCGCTAGGACCCGGTTCAGGCAGTAGTGTTTTGTAAGAAAGTGTCGATTGCCGAGTCATGGATTACTTTGTTCCATTTATGCCGCAAGAAGAATAATGACAATTTACAAGTTAATACAACAACATTACCATTATTGTTATTTTTGACTTTTAATAACTCTTCGCGTAAAACTGGTTATTTGTTGGGAGTTTCAATTCACGAAATCGCTTTCCAGCGCCAGCTTGTCTTGAGAAGGTGAGTGTTGTAATAACAGCAACAGATCTAATCTATCTAATTTAGCTAGCTAGCTATCTTGATAGGTCAAGACAGAAACGCCACAAATGGTAGCTACAGAAAAACTATACTGCTAAGGTTATACCTGACGCTCTGTCGTCGTTGTTGCCACATTGTTTAAATAGGCTCTGTCTGTCAAAGAGCGGCAACCAAGAAACACATAGGCTAAACAATTCCACTGGGGCAAATGCATCTTGATTCCTATGATAATATCTGTAGTGCTCAAGAAATGATTCCATGAGAGCAACAACTTTTTTGTAAAACATCTTCTGAAACATTTGTTTACAAAGTTCCATATCATATGACAACGAAAACATAAACAATGGAGTAGTAGGGGTTAATCGTTTTGGGGGGTTATGATAATAAGGTACAGTTGTTCTTTCATTAAGATAAGTCATATACATCCAAATGAATAATTGTATTAGTTGAAATTACAATGTGCATTCTGACCTCTCTCTGAACTGGGCTTCGTTCCAACATGCCAAGCTACTCCATGGTACATTAGCCATGTGTCGGCATACCACTGTAACCTAATTCTAGTGTGATATTTTGAATGAATATCAGTTGATGAAATATTATGTGTCATAACTTCCTTGACTGAATCAGAATTGGTCCTTCGCCCACTCCAGATGACACTATGGGGTGTGGATTCGCCTGACTGGCTGGGGTGCTGTTAGGAGCCATGACTGAAGCACTAACCATATTGTAAAGTTCACAGCCTGATATAGCAGGGCTGGCCTGGATCTCTTAGGCCTATTCAAGTCTGTTGAATCATTATAGACTAGGAAGAGATGCTTGCTGTGTTTTGCTTCATAGTACAACACGCACACTGAGATTCAATCTGCTCTTGACCCTGATACGTTAAGTAGGGTAGCATATAGCATGTTTGTCCTGCAAAATAATGAACAAGTGTTCATTGTGTTGACTAATTTCACTTTTGATCGCTGCTGGGGGAGTTATGAATGGAAGTTAGACTAGTTAAACGTCATCATGAATAGCAGTTTAGAATAGGATACAAATAAGGTCCGGTGCAAATCCGAAAATACTGTAGAGAATGTATTTTTGAAAACTAAATTCATGCAGTCTACTGTATGATTTCCTTCGCCAGTCCTGCCTTTTTAAAATCTCTTAACATCCATGTGGACCAGGATGATGATCTTGAGCCCTATGTGTAGGCCTAATGTTGTAGTAATATGTCTGTAATAGTGAGTACTCTCTTTCCCCCTCCCTGTCTCCCCAGCTCCCAGCCACCATGGTGGCAGTGCAAAGCTACTGTGAGGCCAGCGCTTCCATCTCCGAAGCCTGGCTGGAGGGCGGCATCTCACCCTGCTTCTACTTCACCCTGGTGCCCACCGTCCTGCTTACCCTCTCCTTCTTCTTCGGCACCTTCCACTGCGTCTGCTACCGCCGCTACGGCACCGAGATGGAGCCCAAGTTCATACCGCGCTCGCGCCTCTATGGCCTCCAACTGGCAGTCTCCCTGCTCCTCCTGCTGCAGTTCCTGGGGGGGCTGGTGTGGAGGGCGACTGGTGGAGGCGGGGTAGGGGAACTCCCTGGCTACGTGGTGCTGTACGGCTGCCTGTCCATGCTGGGCTGGGTCTGGGCCGTGGCCCTGCTAAGGCTGGAGAGGAGGAGGGTTCTGGTGAGGGACCGGACGCGGGGCCACAGCACGGTGCTGCTGCTCTTCTGGGCTGTGGCATTTTCGGCGGAGAACCTGGCCTTCGTCTCCTGGGCCAGCCCCTACTGGTGGTGGGGCCTGGAGAACACACAGAAGCAGGTGAGAGAGGAGGGGTATGTTCAGGAAGGTGTAACATTTTAGAATGTCCTCAATCTACATATTACTCAGAGAGGCACGTCTATTATACATTATTTATTTATATCTGAACGTTGCACAACGTTTGCCTACTGAACGTGGCACTGGAGTCATTTCAGGGGGGTGTAGCATTACAGGACCTTCAGATAGAAGTATATTGTTGTAGAACAAACGTTTAATTGTCAGGTTAAGCTGGAAATGGTGTTAGATCGTTTCATTGCCTTTCTATCTGCATCGTTACAAATGTTTCACCTCTTTGAATTAACCCCACAGCTCAACCCTCAGTGAGGATGAACTGCCATCCCACTCCATAGTTTCATTGAGGTTGTTCAAACGTTGACATATAATGTTGCTTGATATTAGTATTAAACTTAGTTTCAACACTCCATTACACAAGTGTAGTAGTGGGCTTTATAAAAAAGTAAGTTAGTCTGCTCATAGGGTGTGATATCCATGTAAATGGGACACATAGGCTAGATTTAAAATGGTTCTTATCAAGTACCTACTTAATAACCTCTAAAGCCCTTATTCATCATGAGTGTTGTGATTTTTTTTTTTTTTAACAATCTATTACAAAGCAGTTTCTCACATTAAAACTGCTAAAATAGAAACTGGTTTTCCAACCATTAAACAGCAGTGGAAGGGGGAGAAGCCATGATCATTAGTCAGCTATGAGTAACTCTTGAAGTGCTGAGTCACTGTCCCATCTTGCCCTTCCACATTCCTCTCCCTCTGGCCACTCCCCCAAATAAATAAATATATATATATATATATATATATATATAACACAACAATTTCAACGATTGTACTGAGTTACAGTTCATATAAGGAAATCGGTCAATTGAAATAAATTCATTAGGCCCTAATCTATGGATTTCACATGACTAGGCCACCCACTGGGGAGCCAGGCCCAGCTAATCAGAATGAGTTTTTCCCCACAAAAGGGATTTATTAAAGACAGAAATACTCCTCAGTTTCATCAGCTGTCTGGGTGGCTGGTCTCAGATGATCCCGCAGGTAAAGAAGCCGGATGTGGAGGTCCTGGGCTGGGTGGTTACACGTGGCTGCGGTTGTGAGGCCGGTTGGACGTAGTGCCAAATTCTCAAAAACAAAATGTTTGGTAGAGAAATAAACATTACATTCTCTGGCAACAGTTCTGGTGGACATTCCTGCAGTCAGCATGCCAATTGCACGCTCCTTCAAAATCTGTAGCATTGTGTTGTGTGACAACTACACGTTTTAGTGTGGCCTTTTATTGTACCCAGCACATGGTGCACCTATGTAATGATCATGCCGTTTAATCAGCTTCTTGATATGCCACACCTGTCAGGTAGATGGATTGTCTTGCCAAAGGAGAAATACTCACTAACAGGGATGTAAACAAATTTGTGCACAACATTTGAGAGAAATAAGCTTTTTGTCCATATGGAACATTTCTGGGATCTTTTATTTCAGTTCATGAAACATGGGACCAACATTTTATCAATCAATCAAATGTATTTATAAAGCCCTTTTTACTTCAGCAGATGTCACAAAGTGCTATACAGAAACCCAGCCTAAAACCCCAAACAGCAAGCAATGCAGATGTAGAAGCACAGTGGTTAGGAAAAACTCCCTAGAAAGGCAGAAACCTAGAGAGGAACCAGGGCTCTGGCTGTGCCGGGTGGAGATTATAGCAGTACATGGCCATTAAGGCCAGATTTTTCTCCAAGATGTTCAAACGTTCATAGATGACCAGCAGGGTCAAATAATAATCACAGTGGTTGTAGAGTTTGCAACAGGTCAGTACATCTGGAGTAAATGTCACTTGGCTTTTCATAGCTGGGCATTTAGAGGTTGAAATAGCAGGTGTGGTAGAGAGAGAGAGTTGAAAACAGCAGGTCTTGGACAAGGTTGCACGTCCGGTGAACAGGTTAGGGTTCCATAGCCGCAGGCAGAAGAGTTGAAACTGGAGCAGCAGCACGACCAGGTGTACTGGGGACAGCAAGGAGTCATCAGGCCAGGTAGTCTTGAGGCATGGTCCTAGGTCTCAGGTCCTCCGGGAGGGGAGGGAGAGAGAATTAGAGGGAGCTTAAATTCACACAGGACACCAGATAAGACAGGAGAATAACACCAGATATAACAGACTGACCCTAGCCCCCTGGCACATTGACTATTGCAGCATAGATACTGGAGGCTGCGATGTTGCGTTTATATTTTTGTTCAGTATTATGTATAGTGCCTTCAGAAAGTATTCAGACTCCTTGACTTTTTCCACATTTTGTTACGGTACAGCCTTATTCTAAAATGTATTAACTGGATTAAAAAGCAATCTACACACAATACCCGATAATGACAAAGCGAAAACAGGTATTTCGAAAAATTACAAACAGAAAAATACCTTATTTACATAAGCATTCAGACACTTTGCTATGAGACTCAGGTCCATCCTGTTTCCAGTGATCATCCTTGAGATGTTTCTACAACTAGATTGGAGTCTACCTGTGGAAAATTCAATTGATCGGACATGATTTGGAAAGGCACACACCTGTCTATATAAGGTCCTACAGTTGACAGTGCATGTCAGAGCAAAAACCAAGCCATGAGGTCAAAGGAATTGTCCGTAGAGTTCCGAGACAGAATTGTGTCGAGGCAGAGATCTGGGGAAGGGGACAAAAAATGTCTGCAGCATTGAAGGTCCCCAAGAACACAGTGGCCTCCATCATTCTTAAATGGAAGACATTTGGAACCACCAAGACTCTTCCTAGAGGTGGCTGCCCGGCCAAACTGAGCAATCGGGGGAGAAGGGCCTTGGTCAGGGAGGTGACCAAGAACCCAATGGTCACTTTGACAGAGCTCTAGAGACAGAGCTCTAGAGTTCCTATGTGGAGATGGGAGAACCTTCCAGAAGGACAACCATCTCTGCAGCACTCCACCAATCAGGTATGGTAGAGTGGCAAGACGGAAACCACTCCTCAGTAAAAGGCACATGACAGCCCACTTGGAGTTTGCCAAAAGGCACCTAAAGACTCTCAGACTATGAGAAACAAGATTCTCTGGTCTGATGAAACCAAGATTGAACTCTTTAGCCTGAATGCCAAGCGTCATGTCTGGAGGCAACGTGGCACCAAACCCTTACGGTGAAGCATTGTGGTGGCAGCATCATGCTGTGGGGATGTTTTCAGCGGCAGGGACTGGGAGACTAGTCAGGATTGAGGCAAAGCTGAACGGAGCAAAGTACAGAGAGATTCTTAATGAAACCTGCTCCAGAGTGCTCAGGACCTCGGACTGGGGCGAGTTTCACCTTCCAACAGGACAATGACCCTAAGCACACAGCCAAGACAACGCAGGAGTGGCTTCGGGACAAATCTCTGAATGTCCTTGAGTGGCCCAGCCAGAGCCTTGACTTGAACCCGATCAAACATCTCTGGAGAGACCTGAAAATAGCTGTGCAGCAACACTCCCCATCCAACCTGACAGAGCTTGAGAGGATCTGCAGAGAAGAATGGGAGAACCTCCCCAAATACAGGTGTGCCAAGCTTGTAGCTTCATACCCAAGAAGACTCGAGGCTGTAATCGCTGCCAAAGGTGCTTCCACAAAGTACTGAGTAAAGGGTCTGAATACTTATGTAAATGTGATATTTCTGTTTTTTATATTTAATAAATTAGCAACAATTTCTAAAAACATGTTTTAGCTTTGTCATTATGGGGTATTGTGTGTAGATTGATGAGGGAAAAAAACAATGTAATCAATTTTAGAATAAGGCTGTAACCTAACAAAATGTGGAAAGAGTCAAGGGGTCTGAATACTTTCCGAAAGCACTGTGTATATATATATATGTATGTATGTATGTATGTATGTATGTATGTATGTATGTATGTATGTATGTATGTATGTATGTATGTATGTGTAAACTGTATATAGATATCCTAGCCTACCTCTTTCAGGTAATACATTCAATGCAGTATTAGCCTTATATTTAGCGAATTAATGATGGGTTATGCATATAAGCATCTAACTTATAGCCTATGTCTCTTGCGTAATACGCACGCACCTGTGCACCGCTGGCCTCTACTTAAAAAACTCTCCTTAGCTTTTGGAGTCCCATGCAGGAAAAGCTAGACTAGAATAGCTTGATGGACATTATAGAACTCACGGGTAGTTTGAAAGAAGAGCGAACATGCGATGGCAGTAGGCTATATCAGTTATTTATTCAGACCCATAACCATTCAATCTTCGTGAAGAGAAGTGAAAGCCTTCTGCATCTAATTCTAGTCCTATATTATTTAAGGATGTCATTAGAATGATGAAGATAAGGACAACTGTTGAAAGCGAGGAAGGAATGAAGCAACAAAAGGAGATGAGGTAGGCTAATAACATTAGGGGAAATATTATGAAAGGTATATATGTGTTAGCCTACTAACTTTACAAATAGGCCTTATTATATTTCAAAGTTAAAATCATATTCACTAGCCTATAGGCTACTTGTAACTTTGTAGGCCGCATGTGCTGCACCAGAATTGCATGCTATCTCCCTGCTTTATCATGGCTTGAACGATGTGCGTAATTTCAGTCCATATAATACAGTATAATACAGTACAGTAATACATTTCACACTCAATGATTAGCATGCTGGAGCTAGTTTAATTTATTTACTGAAGAGAGCATATGGCTAGCTACAACTATGGGCTTTTATGTTTTTCTGTCTTGCGTAATGTGCAGTAGCCTATATCATATACTGTATGTATTGGATAACGGCACAATCATTTGGGCTTTTTTGGGCTTGGGCTCATTAAATGTATTTTTAATGTAGGGCTCATAAAATGTATTTAATGTATGGCTCATCAGGCTCAGGTAGCTTCAGGCTTGAATTTTAGATCAAAGCTCTAGTCAAATCCAGACATAGGCCTATTTATATGCTTTATACTGCTTTTGATGGGCACTTCCGGTTTTGGCGGGAAATACCGTGTTACCCGGGAGAAAAGTGATTTATTCTCGGGATGGAACATTTGTAAAATACCAGGAAAATATTCAACCCTAGTCGTTATACCACAATGTATATTACACAGTCCACTGTTTACTTTGTGTTGTAATGTGTAGAGTAGTTTACTCTATACAGTCACTGTCTGTGTCCCATTGGGATTGAATTAACAGTGCACTAATGGACAACATACTAAAATATAGTTTTTGAGTGTAGTATTCCTTTAAAGGATCAATCTTCAGTTGCTGCATCACATTTTTGGACTTATAAATCATTCACTGTATGTGACCTAGGTTTTTCAGTCTTATGTTCCGAAATTATTTATTTTTTCTACATTGGATAAAAGTACTGACTCAGAGCTTCAAAATTGTGTACAATGCCCTTGAATGCACATGAATGTTTTGGTACACCTACTAAAGAGCTCTTCTTTGTTTACACCTATTCAGCAGTGTTCACACCCTCTTAAGCCTTAGCCCCACCCATCTCTTTAAGGATTCACATGTAAGGCCATGTGCTAAACAGAGTGAGTAAGGTAGTAAACAACCAAAGATTTCAAGACTTAAAACTTTCTGATTGATTCTTGAAGAATATAACTTAAAATGCCTCATAAGCTTAGTTCAGCTTTCACACCCCATCAGAACCCAAAATATAAGCTTGTTTTACTCCAATGGTTGGTAACATTGTAAATGTTAACAAACACTGTATAGCCTCAAAGCATGATTTAAAACTATAATTTTTATATTATGGATGGTCAGTCCTTGCACACATAGCTTGGTCTATGAATTTGAGTGGTTTCATTTCTCCAGGCACATCCCTCAACTTTTTACCAAAACAGGCAGGGTGCCCACTTTGTTATTGTTTCAACTGCGGATTGCCCCTTTAAAAGTTCAGTTATGACTAAGCATTTTTCATTCATTACCTGAGGTGGAGTTTTCTCTGTGGTTGATGCGCTACCTCGGCACAGGAACACTCTTCTTCCTGGGCCTGAAGGCTCCGGGGTTGCCACAGAGACCATACATGCTCCTGATCAACGAGGACGAACGTGATGTGGAGGGCGGCACTGGCCAGGTAACCTATAATCACATCCCTTATGTGTGTATAATATCCAATGACTGTATAAATAAGAATGTATCCTGATTCAGTTTGTGTGTGTAAGTTTGTAATGTGTGTCTGTCTGCATAGCATAGTAGGTGTGCTATGCCACCATGTCCCATAATAACCCCTATCTCTATCTCTACCTCAGCCCCTGTTGGATGGTGCGGAGGAGTCCCAGTCTACCTGGCAGGGGTTTGGGCAGAAGGTGCGTCTGCTGGTGCCCTACATGTGGCCCCGGGGCAATGTTCTACTACAGGGCCTGGTGCTGCTCTGCCTGTGCCTGCTTGGCGTGGAGAGGGTCATCAACGTCTTTGTGCCCATCTACTACAAGAACATCGGTGAGAGATCCTCCCTCATTTCTGAATGTCTGCCCTAGAACCAGCTTTTTTCTGAACACCTTTTATTATTAAAATTTTTTGAAGGCTTTGTGATATCATTGAGGCTGACATCTGAATATCTACCCAGCACAACTGCAGAAAAGATGACCTGGAACTGTCATTCCTTTCTCTGTCACAGTGAATGAGCTGACTGATGGAAGCAGCTGGAAGACCTTGGTCACCACTGTGTGTCTCTACGTCCTGCTCAAGTTCCTGCAAGGTGGAGGGGCAGGTGAGTGGGACTTAAACCCCATATTTTCTTTCTCTACCACTTTACCCATTCCTTGGACTCCTTGAGTGCTGTTATTTTAATTATCTCTCTTGTTTCCTCGGTCTCTATCACTCTTCTCCCCTTTCGCCTTCCCTTTCTCTCTCCCCAACCACGCTCTCCCCCTTCCCCTCCACTTTCTTTCTCCTTTCTTTCCTAGGTGCCTCTGGCTTCATCAGTAACATACGCTCCTTCCTGTGGATCCGCGTGCAGCAGTACACCAACCGGGTGGTGCAGGTGCGTCTGTTCGGCCACCTGCACTCGCTGTCGATGCGCTGGCACCTGGGCCGGCGCACCGGGGACGTCCTGCGCAGCATCGACCGCGGCACCGCCTCCATCAACAGCCTGCTCAGGTGAGTCTCCTAATAATAAATTGTGTGTGTGTCAATGAGTACGTTTACATGCACACTAATAATTCGATATTAAACTGATTATGGCAGTAGGCCGAGTATGACAATAGTCATGTAAACACCTTACTCTGCTTATCTTAAAAGGTCAAAATCGAAGTAAGCATACGCCGATTAAAACACCTGATTTTCTGAGCAGTCTTTTGAATTATTAGGACATATAAACCGCTTAATCGGCGTTCCAGCAGTGAATTTGATCTGCGCATGTGCCAGAATCAGTGGCGCAAGCCTCCCTCTTATTCGCGAGTGAAGTGAGTTCGGAAAACCTGAAAGTAGAAGAAATAGCTTTTACATATAGTTGAAGTCGGAAGTTTACATACACCTTAGCCAAATACATTTAAACTCAGTTTTTCACAATTCCTGACATTTAATCCTAGTAAAAATTCCCTGTCTTAGGTCAGTTAGGATCACCACTTTATTTTAAGAATGTGAAATGTCAGAATAATAGTACAGATAATTATTTATTTAAGCTTTTATTTATTTCATCACATTCCCAGTGGGTCAGAAGTTTACATACACTCAATTAGTATTTAGTAGCGTTGCCTTTAAATTGTTTAACATGGGTCAAACGTTTCGGATAGCCTTGCACAAGCTTCCCACAATAAGTTGGGTGAATTTTAGCCCATTCCTCCTGATAGAGCTGGTGTAACTGAGTCAGGTTTGTAGGCCTCCTTGCTCGCGCATGCTTTTTCAGCTCTGCCCACAAATTTTCTATAGGATTGAGGTCAGGGCTTTGTGATGGCCATTCCAATACCTTGACATTGTTGTCCTTAAGCCATTTTGCCACAACTTTGGAAGTATGCTTGGGGTCATTGTCCATTTGGAAGACCCATTTGCAACCAAGCTTTAACTTTCTGACTGATGTCTTGAGATGTTGCTTCAATATATCACATAATTTTCCTTCCCCTCATGATGCCATCTATTTTGTGAAGAGCACCAGTCCCTCCTGCAGCAAAGCACCCCCACAGCATGATTCTGCCACCCCGGTGCTTCACGGTTGGGATGGTGTTCTTCGGCTTGCAAGCATCCCCCTTTTTCCTCCAAACATAACGATGGTCATTATGGCCAAACAGTTCAATTTTTGTTTCATCAGACCAGAGGACATTTCTCCAAAAAGTACGATCTTTGTCCCCATGTGCAGTTGCAAACCGTAGTCTGGCTTTTTTATGGCGGTTTTGGATCAGTCGCTTCTTCCTTGCTGAGCAGCCTTTCAGCGTTTGGAATGAAGGATGAACCAGACTTGTGGAGGTCTAGAATTTGTTTTCTGAGGTCTTGGCTGATTTCTTTTGATTTTCCCATGATGTCAAGCAAAGAGGCACTGAGTTTGAAGGTAGGCCTTGAAATACATCCACAGGTACACCTCAAATTGACTCAAATTATGTCAATTAGCCTATCAGAAGCTTCTAAAGCCATGACATAATTTTCTGGAATTTTCCAAGCTGTTTAAAGGCACAGTCAACTTAGTCTATGTAAACTTCTGACCCACTGGAATTGTGATACAGTCTGTAAACAATTGTTGGAAAAATTACTTGTGTCATGCACAAAGTAGATGTCCTAACCGACTTGCCAAAACTATAATTTGTTAAAAAGAAATTTGTGGAGTGGTTGAAAAAGGAGTTTTAATGACTCCAACCTAAGTGTATGTAAACTTACGATTTCAACTGTACAAACATTGGCTGTAGTTGAAGGCAGTTCTTGGATATTTAGTTTCGTGTCGACATTAAAAGCCTTATTTTGTAACTGTTATCATTCTCAGTAACACTTAACATTAAACTGTTCTTATACCTGTGTAATAAAACAAATTTGATTTGCATGTTACATAATACTTTGGTAATATTGTATTTTAATTGCATAGCAATTAGCAGAGTTTTTGTAACTACTGTTACTATAAGAGGAATAGTGACTGTTCCTTATCCCACTTATGTAATAACTCCCCTATTATGCAATTATAAAGCAAAGTCCTAAATTGCAACAATGTTGCTATTGTAATAATCACAAGGTTACTACAGATGTATTACCTTATGTCGCACTCATTATGAAAATATATATGTTAGTCATTTTGAAGCTGCAAAAGTGGTCTACTCTAATGTTGAGATCATTCCATGTCCCTCACATATTTAATTCCAGGCTATATATTAAGATTCATATCTTAGAGTCCTCCAAACCACGTGCTAATATTATATATTTAGACTAATTAAATTAACTGTTATAGTTTTTGGTTCTTCATCAAATACTTGGCAGCAATCAAATAAATTTTAGTTGGCTTTCAATTAACTTGCATATATTCAAATACCTTTAATATTCAAAATACTTTCAAATATTATTTGTTTTTTTTAGACCTGTATTTGAATATCAAAGAAAAATATTGCCTTTGAAAACGCTATATTTTAAACTCTATATTCGACTACCTAGATAGAGTATTTGAAAAGTTTGTATTTTTAAATAAACAACTTTCTGCCCAGGTCTGGTGTGTGTTTGTGTGCGTGCGTGTGTTGGAGTTATATAGCATTTTTCTAAGCGTTTTATGTTGGGTGCGTTCGTAAATTTACTCTGGCTATCTTCTCCGATTTCAGAGCACTCTCGTCTGAGTGTGCCAGAGCGCAGAATAACTGATGAATTTACGAACGCTCAACACCCGTTGAATATGGCCGGTGTCAGTAAACGTCGGCAAAAAAGCATAATTAAATTGTTGCCAGCAGCACAGTTACAGTCACCAATGCTCTGGATAACATGAAAACGCCCTAACCAGCTCTGCTAGGGTGAGTAAAATGGTCAGTGAGATTCTCTCTCATTTGTGTCTGGAAGTAACTAGCAAGCTAGACAATGTTAGCCAGTTAGCTTGGGTGCTTGACTGCCGTTGTGAGGTCAGAATGCTCGGATCAACCCTCGGCCAGAGCGTCCAGTGTGCTCTCTGAACGCTCTAAGAGCGAAACGCTCTGAATTTACGAAGAGACAATCTGACAATGCATTCTGAGTGCACTCTGGCACTCCAGATTGAATTTACGAACACACCCATTATAAGAGGGAAACTCACCTGCCGTAGATTACAAATGATTACTTTCAGACACTGGTCGGATATGTCAAACACTGTCTGAGGCAATGTTCCCTCTAAGATGGGCGCGCAGCTCCCCCGGGACTACTGCGCAGAAGAAATATCATATCATATTGAACTTCACCCAACTTTCTAGAGTTTCCCCCGTAAGATAACACTACCAATGTTTTCCTTTTACTGTTGTAATTGCGATCGAATCAACGCAATATTAGCCACTTTAAATGCAACATACCGAAACAAAACAAACTATCCAAGAGATTTTGTTGTAGGGAGAACGCATCGGATTGACAGGCAAGACTCAGGCCCGTACTCTATACACAGACCGGTGCGCCATAACCAATCAGAGTTGCAGTAGGCCTATATGCAAATAGACCATTGCCATATATGGAAATATGGAACCTGTGCCACTCACTTTGAACTGGACTGTGTTTACAGCATGAGTGGTCGTTAGTAGATACGCTTGTTTTGAGATCAAAGCGAGAGCTACATGTAGCCACCTGTGCATATTTGTTCATATCCTTTGCTAGTGAGTGAGTTATTAGCCCAGTTATAGATCATTTGTAGTCCGCAATGGGGGAGTGATTGCTTGAAAAAGCTAAGTAGCCAATATGCAGAGGATAGCATAATTTGTCTGATTCTCTGTAATAATGGTATGGGAATAATGATTTTATTTTGTAAAGTGGTTTCTTGCATCAAACACCACAACAACATTTTCAGTCACCTCCGTGTCTGAAGGACAAGTGGATAAACAGGTTAATGTCAAGCCATGCATGTTTTTGTTTTTTCAAAAGTGTTATGGAATGTAGGACTACATTGAACAACTCACATTGGCTGCTACTGTAGGCTGAATGATAGAACAGTTATTTCCATGTTAAAATGTTATGGGATACATTTTCTCCATTGTTTTTGACGATACGGCACTGGTAGGCCTACATTATGATCTAATAGCCACAGTAGCCTACTTGACCACTGTTAACTGTAACTTAAAGTATGTACAGCAGCCTCAGTGTTCACAGTAAACCCCCGCCGGAAGTTGCACAGAATTTTCACAATGTTCAAGTTTACGCTTAGCAGACCTGAAATTTGCTCAGTGCCAAAACATATTTGAGGGAACAATGGTCTGAGGTATGCTTGATTTAGCTTGGCCTTAGCTTTGCCCTTGTGGGACTATTCCATTGGCTACATAGTACCAGACTAACTGTATCAATCACAGCTCAAGTGTTTGAAAGTATTTTACATACATATTTGATCTAGGTCTAATTTACTTTATCCTCAAAGCTTAGATACTGCTTCCTCAGGTGTTTGCTCTATCCTACAAAAGAGCAATTAAGCCTAAACTGTTCTCTTTTCCACCTTACAATTTATTCCACCTTCCATTTCTACTTGCCAGACTGTGTAACTATGATCCATCCCCCTGTAGTATGTCTTAGTTTCTTGGTGTCGTCCTAACCTCTGGACAGTCTGTAAATGTTCCTTTGTCTGAATGTCTGACTTTCTGTGTCGGTAAACCTGGCCTCCCTCTCTCTCTCTCTCCACAGCTACATTGTATTCAGCATCTTCCCCACCATCGCAGATATCGTCATCTCCATCATCTACTTCATCACCTACTTCAACGCCTGGTTCGGACTCATCGTATTCGTCTGCATGTTCCTCTACCTCAGTGAGTACAAGGCCTCCTTTCCAGAACTAATTCAGTTGTTTTTATAAGATAATAGTAATCTGATCTGAGTCAAATATGTGATGTAATTTTCAATTACTTGAGCTGCAACAATGGAGTAGTTCCAAAAGTGTAAGCTAAATCAACTCCAAACAAAATCAAGCCTACTTGAAAGTATGTGACGAACAGTATGACCGAGGTCTGGTAATAACCAGGGGTTGGAACTGAAAAGATTTTTCATCAGTTTCGAACAGAACCCCTATTTCTTTTGTTCCAGTGTTCTGACCAGAAAATACATTTCTGAACCTGTTTGAACCCCAAAAAAGTAACTGTTCATATAGTTCCTTTTCGTTCTTTTTTTAACCTGTGAAATCAACGTCGTTTTTACAAAATAGCTCATTAATTTACTTGACTCATAGCATGGATAGAGAGTTGATTCTCATGAAACCAGTTTTAAACATGTCTGTAGCAAATTGAGCTACAAAACCATGATGCTTCTGCAAAAATCAACTATCATTCTAAGGTCTAAGATGTCTTGTTTTTGGCAAAATGTCTTATTTTAAATACATTTTACATTTTCGCCAGAATTGTATAGATTTACACTCCAAATTAATTTAAATTCTTGGGTCATTTTATACAATTTTACTTTAGAAAAACCTATGGTATACTAGTTGAAGTTTACATTAAACTATAATATTTATAACGTACAAACAGTGTCTGTAGACATGTCTCATTGCCGAAACACTTTTTAAAGTTCCTGTAAAAACTCTGTTTTTAAATAAAGTTGTATTCACCCATGATGCATCATCTAGAGGAGTAGTTGAAGTTAAGTTAATTTATTCACTTATATACCTTCAGAATGAGGTTAATCTTCTCAAACACCCCCTTTACCCAACTTGGCCTTCTCATTACCGTAATGTCTAAAAAGCTCAAATTGGGAAAACGTCTTTTTCTTTTTTTCTTTTTTTCTCTATTTTATAATTTTATTTTAGTGTTCAGTATATTTTCAGTGTTATGTTTAACTCCGGCCTTTTCATTATGGGAGCAATGATAAATAATATTAGAAATGTATTTGTTTATTACTTTTTTGAACTGTTGTGGTAATGTGAATTTTGTAGAAATTGAGGTAGAATGCATAATATCTGATAAAAAAAACATATGAATAATTATGAAATAGATAAGTACAGATCCTAATCTCAGTGATCTAAGAGTACATTTCATGAAAAATGACACTTGAGAATTGTTTTTGTCAAATGTCAGCTAGTAGTTTACATTTTTGATTGGTCAGATTTACATTACAGATAAGTGCAGGCACGAGATGCGACTGAAATTTCACCGGTGGGGAGAGTGCGAGAGAGAGGGGTGGACATGGAGGGTGCTTTGCTTGAATCGCTGAACATCATGACATGACATGAACTGGAATGTGCTTAGGCTATAGAGCCCAACAGTGGAGGTGTCATAATACCCATAAACCTAGCGGTCAAACAGGGAAATGGTTCCAATTGTTTTTCCACCATTCATTTTTCCCATAGGGAGTTTTAGAAACACTTAAAATAAGGGCTGTGTTTCGTGTAGGCTTACCCTGGCGTGACGTTTTGATAACCATGTAAATCTCCCTCGGACAAGGTGACTTTTATCAATATTAACATTAAATTGTATTTGTCACATGCGCCAAAAACAACAGGTATAGACCTTACCGTGAAATGCTTACTTACATGCCCTTAACCAACAAGGCAGTTTTAAGAAAATAAGAGTTAAGAAAATATTTACTAAATAAACCTAAGTTTTAAAAAAAGCCAATATATTCAGCTCTATTTACTCTCAGAATCGAAAATGCTAATTAGCATCAAAGTAGACATCATACAAGACTACAAATCCCTGCAAACTCCTGCAGGTCATCTCTAGCTGACACCTTTGCTAACAGGTATTGTGTACATTTTAAAACTTACACAAGACAGTTCACAGAATTGTCAGTTTTAAAGAAATGTTGCCAATTTATTCATTACTCAATTTAGCTAACATTAGATAGTTAATTCAGAGATTCTTACCTTTGCTTCGATTCAGCAGTCTCGTCCAGATCATGACATTTGTAGTTCTTTATGATAGCCACATTAGCAGTTAATTAGCAAAAAATAACATTATTAACCGGTTCTCAAGATTAAAAAAGAACGGTTATATTCCGGAACACTAGAGATCACTTTCGTTCCCAGTTCTGTTTCCGTTCTTCATTTTTTGTTCTTTCGGTTTTTAGTTCTGTTCCCTGAACCGGTTCCAACCCCTGGTAATAACAATGTAATATTTCATAATGGTCCATCAATATATCGCTCCAGCCCTTACCATCATCATCACGGAATGGAGGACTAAGTACAGGCGAGACATGAACACCCAGGACAACAACGCCAAGTCCAAGGCAGTGGACTCCCTGCTCAACTTTGAGACGGTACGGAGACGCTCCCATTGACTTATAACCTCAATACTTGGGTCGTGTTCATTAGGGCACACAGCGGAAAATGTATAGGTAGTCTCTCCCTGTTTAAGTACCTAATGAACACGATCGAGAATCCCTACCTGGCACATGAAGCTATCCACAAACATATTACATTTTGCAGCTTCAAAGTTGCTTCATGACTGCGGTTGTGGCGTTTTTCCAACAGGTGAAGTACTACAACGCAGAAAATTATGAAGTGAACCGTTTTGAGGACGCCATCCTGAAGTATCAGGTAATCTAGACCATAGATGCCAAACGCTGAAGAGTTGAGAATGTAGATCTGTGTAAAGTTACACCAGAGTGCTTGTTTTGTTTATTCAGGGAGATGTGTTTGACCAGCTGAGATGCATAGTTAGAGGTTCTCCAGACCCTCCCTCTGTACATCTCTCTCTCTCTCCCCCTGCACAAGCAGATCTGGGACCAGGCTATAACTCTATTGATTGTAATGTTGTATTTGCGGTCTGTCCCCTCCCGTCCTAGATCTCAGAATGGAAGACCCAAGCCTCTCTGGCCTTCCTGAACCAGACCCAGAACCTGATCATCGGCTCAGGCCTACTGACAGGCTCACTGCTCTGTGCCTACTTTGTCCAGGAGGGCAAGTTTAAGGTACTGAGCTCAGAGTGCTTGCTGGCTTAAGGGTCGTTCCACCTCGAAAAGCGGAAGAAAGAGGATTTTGACACCCACCATCTCAGATTGTGCTGAAACGATTAGCATTCCTGAAACATTGTTTTGTTTAAATATATTATTTGATCTCTGATGAATTAAGCTAATTGATTGCACCCAAATTGACTATTTTAATTTATAGTATAATCTTCAATAAATATACTAACTACAGAAACGATTTCAGAAAAATCTGAGATGGTGGGTGTCATGGATTGCAGAAATGACATGGAATTACTCTTAAAGGGGAAGTTCAGTATTTTACAAATGAATGTAACATGGTTCCTCACCCTGACAATAGTCTATGAGCCAGGACAAACTGTAATCCATGGTTTGGTTTTCGTTAAGCAGACACTTTCAGGATGATAAACCATTTAAAAGGGGAGTTCAGTATTTTACAACTTCATGTTAAGGGCCTAGACAATGGTTATTTGGACAAATCAAGATTTCGCAGGTTTTAGCATCTTTCAAATTTCAGAAGTGGAGTAGACATTCGGCCCATAACTTGCGAAGAGAGAGGGTGGAGCTCCTTGTTCCGCTTCTCGTTCTAGCATTTGATCTCTTCTCTTAACATGTATGAACCCAGAACTTCAATCTCACGCCACTTTTCTCTGCTACGCAGTTTTTCAGCTCTGTCCTACATTAGATTAGAAAACTTTATTGTACTCTAATAAGGAAATTATTTGTGCAGCTTGCCTTGCAGACAAACAAAATCAATACAAATGCATAACACAGACGTATTGCATCACTACAAGGCCATGCAGCCTTGCTATGTTTTCATGCTTGAAAACTGCATGTTTGAAAATGTTTTGCTAAAGAAAATCCAATAACAGTGAGTGATATTACATGTTTTTCTTAATAATAAATGTGGTGTATGAAGTGTTATTATGATAAATTTAACCAGGCTAGTTCCCTTTATCCCCAGCTAGGAGACTTTATCCTCTTTGGCACCTACATCATCCAGCTCTACACTCCTCTCAACTGGTTTGGAACCTACTACAGGTGAGAGTTGTTATGGGCTGGGTTTCAATTATACTTCCTTACATCCTTCCCTAGTCTCCTTTATGTCAATCACTTATAGCTAAATGGACTGTATATGTTTCCACCCTATTGCTTCCACATTGTCTTACTAGATCAGGAAAGACACAAGCAAATGAAGCTAGACTATTGAGACAGATCTATGAAAGGCATTGTTTATAGCATCATGTATTACAGTACCCATAATGCAAAACGGGCTCTGTATAATACATACGACTTCTTCCTCCACAGAATAATCCAGAAGTCCTTCATCGACATGGAGAGCATGTTTAAGCTCTTTGCCGAGGAAGAGGAGGTAATTTTGAAATTGGTTGTCGATGACAAATGTTGATGATGACCAACCTCTCGTGGGAAGATTCTGCGTGTAAACCGAGAGATTGGGATGCGTAGGATAACGAGCAGTAGTTGTTCCAGTGTTTGGTTTTTCGACACTGGTTATTTGGACAAATCACGATTTCGCAGGTCTTAGCATCTTTCGAATTTCAGAAGTTGAGTAGACATTCGGCCCGTAACTTGTGAAGAGAGAGGGTGGAGCTCCTTGTTTCGGTTCCGCTCCTCATTCTACCATTTGATCTCTTCTCTTAACATGTATGGACCCAGAACTTAATCGAGCAGCTGACAATTACGCGAGAGTCAATGACCAGCATTTTGGTGTCTGTCAGGATTTATTTGCACTGCATTATGGGAAATCGTTTTTTAGTAAAAATAGATTTACTTTTGATTTCCCTTCAGGTGAAGGACGTGGTGAATGCAGGGAACCTTCTCTATAAACTGGGAAAAGTGGAGTTTGAGAATGTGTACTTTAACTACATTGACGGGTAAGTCCTGGCTTAGATCTCTTAGAATTATTTTTAGGTCTTGTTTGGACTAATGATCCGGCACCTCTCAATTTTGGACTGTTTATAATAAAATCAATCAGTTAATTCAATGTGCCTCCTCTGTAATTCTCATACCCCCTAAAAACTGTAATGTGAAAACATGCCTGATATTCTAAGAATTGATTTGTGTTGGTCCGGCCCAGGTTTATGGTTTGCGCAACGTTATAGACTGTATAGACCAACGTGTGGCCATTGCTGTGGTGTGTGGGTGTGTGTGTGTGTGAGTGAGGCGTGCATGTATCTCTCTCAGAACTAGAATGAGATTCACTTTCTATGATCTTTCTCCCTCGTCTGCTCTGATAGACATGAGCCTGCAACTCTCATCTCTCCAGCGTTGCACTTCATTTATTTCCTTATAGAACCATAGCCCCGGGAAGGGTGCTGGAGGTGCCTCAGCACCCCAGATAAATGTAAATACATTTGCCAAAGTTATAGAATTACTGCTGTCTATTCAGAGATAAATTAAATAATTCAGAATACTATACCAGGAGTAGGCCTATAATTTAGCCACAGGATCAGTAGTTTATAATAACAAAAATGTGCCTAGCTGTGGATTGTGTGTAGTCCAATCACAAGGCATGCCTGCATCCGGGAACAGCATGTATGAAAACATCGGTTGGAAAGAAAATAGATTCTACTGAAAAGAGAAGACTAACCTGTCTGTAGGCTACCAAATACACTGCTCAAAAAAATAAAGGGAACACTTAAACAACACAATGTAACTCCAAGTCAATCACACTTTTGTGAAATCAAACTGTCCACTTAGGAAGCAACACTGATTGACAATAAATTTCACATGCTGTTGTGCAAATGGAATAGACAACAGGTGGAAATTATAGGCAATTAGCAAGACACCCCCAATAAAGGAGTGGTTCTGCAGGTGGTGACCACAGACCACTTCTCAGTTCCTATGCTTCCTGGCTGATGTTTTGGTCACTTTTGAATGCTGGCGGTGCTTTCACTCTAGTGGTAGCATGAGACGGAGTCTACAACCCACACAAGTGGCTCAGGTAGTGCAGCTCATTCAGGATGGCACATCAATGCGAGCTGTGGCAAGAAGGTTTGCTGTGTCTGTCAGCGTAGTGTCCAGAGCATGGAGGCGCTACCAGGAGACAGGCCAGTACATCAGGAGACGTGGAGGAAGCCGTAGGAGGGCAACAACCCAGCAGCAGGACTGCTACCTCCGCCTTTGTGCAAGGAGGAGCAGGAAGAGCACTGCCAGAGCCCTGCAAAATGACCTCCAGCAGGCCACAAATGTGCATGTGTCTGCTCAAACGGTCAGAAACAGACTCCATGAGGGTGGTATGAGGGCCCGACGTCCACAGGTGGGGGTTGTGCTTACAGCCCAACACCGTGCAGGACGTTTGGGATTTGCCAGAGAACACCAAGATTGGCAAATTCGCCACTGGCGCCCTGTGCTCTTCACAGATTAAAGCAGGTTCACACTGAGCACATGTGACAGACGTGACATAGTCTGGAGACGCTGTGGAGAACGTTCTGCTGCCTGCAACATCCTCCAGCATGACCGGTTTGGCGGTGGGTCAGTCATGGTGTGGGGTGGCATTTCTTTGGGGGGCTGCACAGCCCTCCATGTGCTCGCCAGAGGTAGCCTGACTGCCATTAGGTACCGAGATGAGATCCTCAGACCCCTTGTGAGACCATATGCTGGTGCGGTTGGCCCTGGGTTCCTCCTAATGCAAGACAATGCTAGACCTCATGTGGCTGGAGTGTGTCAGCAGTTCCTGCAAGAGGAAGGCATTGATGCTATGGACTGGCCCGCCCGTTCCCCAGACCTGAATCCAATTGAGCACATCTGGGACATCATGTCTCGCTCCATCCACCAACGCCACGTTGCACCACAGACTGTCCAGGAGTTGGCGGATGCTTTAGTCCAGGTCTGGGAGGAGATCCCTCAGGAGACCATCCGCCACCTCATCAGGAGCATGCCCAGGCGTTGTAGGGAGGTCATACAGGCACGTGGAGGCCACACACACTACTGAGCCTCATTTTGACTTGTTTTAAGGACATTACATCAAAGTTGGATCAGCCTGTAGTGTGGTTTTCCACTTTAATTTTGAGTGTGACTCCAAATCCAGACCTCCATGGGTTGATAAATTTGATTTCCATTAATACTTTTTGTGTGAATTTGTTGTCAGCACATTCAACTATGTAAATAAAATAGTATTTAATAAGATTATTTCATTCATTCAGATCTAGGATGTGTTATTTTAGTGTTCCCTTAATTTTTTTGAGCAGTGTATGTTATGAACTTCCAAATAGGCCTATTGAGCGAACAGCATTGTTTTACAATAAAACAAGAGAGAGAGAGGCTTTTGGCACTAGCGCATCGGACATCTCTGATGAGTGAGCTGCGCATCATTGGGTGAGTCAGTGAAACTGGAAAGCGTTTTTAGGACTATAATTTCTTCATATTTTACAATATGTGTCTCTCCACACACCAGGGAATCTTTTAATTTAAGAAATGTGTTCCCAAGTATTCCCACGCATAGTAGAGAGACACGTGATCGTATACAAACGCAAGGTTTGAAATGATTATGTTTTAGTCAAACATTATGTCTGGTTGGGTTTCTTGCGGTCCATTTGCAGTCTACAAATGATTTGTAATTATATTCTGGCCCCACGACCATCCGCTCAAGAAAAGATCGGCCCGTGGCTGAATCTAGTTGATGATCCCTGGCCTAGGCTAATGATGGATTCAACACAAGGTCGTTTTTATTGATCTCAGATTCTGTTTGTCAGTGTCAATGTAGCCTGTCATTTCGATAATTTGTGAGGTATTAAAAAAGATTCTGCTAAAGTCCCCAGTCATCAAAAATTATGTAGAATTGCATGAAATGCGTTTATAAAAGACAAAATAATTCCCAGACTTTAGGCTTTAAAAAAAAAATCCCATGTGTGCAGCTTCTGCAAGCGGCTCTACTCTACTGCTCTACTGCTCTATGCCAGCACGCAAAGCGATGATATGCATGCAATGCTTTATTATAAAAGTGATTTCTTTTTTCTTTCGTGTGTTCCGTCCTTCAGAGCCGCCCAGGTCACCCCCCCTCTCGGCTCACTTTTTGTTAAGGCACCTCCCAATTTACAAATGAACCACTGGCTATACACAGATAATGATTCAGAAACAGTTTGTTAAATAATCATAGTCGTGGTTGTTCCAGTGTTCTCCTTTGATTACGTTGTATTTTTTGTGCTTCTGTGTTTTTTTAAGGAAGGAGATTCTTAAGGACGTATCATTCACTGTGCAGCCAGGCCATACTGTTGCATTGGTAAGATTGGATTCCAAGCATAACCCAGAGGTTAAAGAGCAACTGCCTTTAAAAAGCAACAAATCCCTTTGAAAACGGCCTATGTGGCATCGATATGAGTCAGAAACAGTTACTCTAGTGTCAGAATTGACTACAAAGTGTAAATAAGATACTAAAGATAATAAAGATAATTTTGGTCATAAAGTCAGTCTCGTCTAAAAACAATTTTCTCAACAGTCGTGATGGTTTGGATCTGTCGATTGTTCTCGCTTCTCAACTGTGTGTGTTTGTGTGTGGACGTCCCTAGGTTGGCCAGTCAGGGTGCGGTAAGAGCACCATCCTTCGCCTGCTCTTCCGTTTCTATGACGTCCAGGGGGGATGCATCCGCATCGATGGCCAGGACATCTCTAAGGTGAGTAATTTGCCCAGTTGCAAGAAAATAGTTCCCAGGCTATCTGTCTTGTGAGCACATGCTATCTATAACATTTTGTTTTCAATGCGTTTTGAGTTGGGGGTTTTACAAGTCCAGGTAGTGCCTCCCCGGTTCACCCTTTACTGCTTTAGTGTCTTCTGAGACTCTTCATTTCTGGGTGCAGGTGAAGCAGGTGTCTCTGCGTGCCCACATCGGCGTGGTGCCCCAGGACACGGTCCTCTTCAACGACAACATCCGCGACAACATCCGCTACGGGCGCGTCTCCGCCAGCGACCACGAAGTGGAGGAGGCGGCTATCGCCGCAGACATTCATGAGAAGATCCAGACGTTCCCAGAAGGTACGGAAATACCACCGTCTCTTTTGACGGTTTCCTGGACACCGATTAAGCCAGCAGCATACCACCCTGCATCCCACTGCTAGCTTGCCTCTGAAGCTAAGCAGGGTCGGTGCTGGTCGGTCCCTGGATGGGAGATCCAGTGGTGTTGGAGGGCCAGTAGGAGGCACTCTTTCCTCTGGTCTAAAAAAAGATCCCAATGCCCCATGGCAGAGATTGGGGACATTGCCCTGTGTAGGGTACTGTCTTTCGGATGGGTCGTTAAACGGATGTCCTGACTCTCTGTGTTCACTAAAGATCCCATGGCACTTATCATAAGAGTTAAGGCTGTGCGATATTGCCAAAAAATCATATCTAGATTATTTTCAAATTTATGGGTGATTCACAATAAATACACTACATGGCCAAAAGTATGAAGACATCCCTTCAAATTAGTGGATTCGGCTATTTCAGCCACACCCGTTGCTGACAGGTGTATATAATCGAGCACACAGCCATGCAATCTCCATAGACAAACATTGGCAGTAGATTGGCCCGTACTGAAGAGCTCCGTGACTTTCAATGTGGCATCGTCATAGGATGCCACCTTTCCAACAAGTCAGTTGGTCAAATGTCTGCCCTGCTAGAGCTGCGCCGGTCAACTGTAAGTGCTGTTATTGTGAAGTGGAAACTTCTAGGAGCAACAATGGCTCAGCCGCGAAGTGGTAGGCCACACAAGCTCACAAAACATGACCGCCGATTTATGAAAGCACGTAGCGCGTAAAAATCGTCTGTCCTCAGTTGCATCACTCACTACTGAGTTCCAAACAGCTTCTGGAAGCAACGTCAGTACAATAACTGTTCATCGAGAGCTTCATGAATGGGTTTCCATGGCTGAACAGCTACACACAAGCCTAAGATCACCATGCGCAATGCCAAGCGTCGGCTGGTGGTGTAAAGCTTGCCGCCATTGTACTCTAGAGCAGTGGAAACGCGTTCTCTGGAGTGATGAATCACGTCCGACGGACGAATCTGGGTTTGGTGGATTCCAGGAGACAGAGCCCTGACCTCAACCCCATCGAACACCTTTGGGATGAATTGGAACGGCGAATGCGAGCCAGGCTTAATCCCCCAAAAATCAGTGCCCGACCTCACTAATGCTCTTGTGGCTGAATGGAAGCAAGTCCCCGCAGCAATGTTCCAACATCTAGTGGAAAGCCTTCCCAGAAGAGTGGAGGCTGTTATAGCAGCAAAGGGGGGACCAACTCTATATTAATGCCCATGATTTTGGAATGGGATGTTCGACGAGCATCTAGTGTCTAATTTTTTTTATTTTTTTCATTTTAAGTTTTTCCAAATAGGCGTAGTTGCAGAATTAAAGCTCAATACACTGCATTTCAAACAGTCAGGAATAATGTAATGAATTACACCTAGGCTAAATATAAGCCTTCCACAACCATAAGACCCACTAATAATTGTATAATTTTATGAAATTAATTTAAACTGCTTTTTTTTTTTTTTTGCAATAATCACTGATCTGGCTTTCAAGTTTGTCTATAAAAATGCCCTTTTGTAACCAGAACCAAGCAAAATGCACGTCCACTAATAATGACCGTTTTCTTGTAGCAGGCATTATAGAAAATTAGCACAGGTCTCATAAACAATCTCTCAAGCACATGCCTATGTGCTAGTGAGTAGCCAGCAAAACCTTATATTTAAAGTCTAGCTAACTTGTATCAATTTGCTTTCTAACAACGTAGAACAGTTGAACTGTTCTGTATACACCCTCCTACCTCCAACTGTTTGAACAACATAGCCTATTCACTTTGTTTAGATATTGAAACCAAGTGGCCTAACTGGATGAGAAGATGCTTATTTCTCAGAATGAGAACGAGTTGCCAATTCATTATATAAATGCATATTTTATTCTCATTGCACATTTATAAAACACAGAATAGACCGCTAACACATAAGTCTGTGGCTAAAATGCTGCTAGTGGTACAAACTGAGCGACAAACTGAGCATTCATTTTGATACTCTTGTTTTAGTAGGGTCTGCTCTATTCTACATTTTGGGAGTTGAGACATAAAAAGGGTGTCATTAGAAAGGTTAAGTTCTCGTGTATTACAATAAAATAATGTCTAAGCGTTTCGGTGTCCATATGACCGATTCTGTTGGACCAAACTTCAAATGCAAATAGCAAGTTTATCTTTTGTATTTTGTTGTTGTGAGTGGAAGGGGGAGGGGGAGGGACTTGCTGTCTGTGGGAAGGTGCACACAACACAGAAGGCGCGAAGGACACGAGACCAAAAAGACAGAACACTCATAAAAACCAGAAATAAATAAAAACCTTGAGGCTTGCGATACAGGCATTTGGAACATTGTGCAAAAACATATCGAATTAATTTGATATATCGCCCAGCCCTAGTAAGAGTAGGGGTGTTAACCCCGGTGTCCTGGCTAAATTCCCAATTATCTGGTAAGGGTTAAATAAGCCTAGTCCTGGACAAAACAAATATTTCAATAGAGATTCTACATTGAGTCCAGGACTAGGTTTAATCTGTGTCTTGGAAACCAGCGCTGTATGCTGCCATTATAATTCTGGCTGTACTTAACCTGAAGTTGGTTTATGGGTGTCAATATTGTTGTTTTAAGGGTTTGTGTAGGTGTTTGTATTTACCAACCACATTTGCTGAAGCATTTACATGCAAATCTACATTTCCTTAAACAAGTGGGGAGATTTGCAGAGGTCACACAGTAGGTGCCAGGTGCATTGTTACTGTATGAGGTGAGTGACGTTTGTCTCTGTGTTGTCTCTGTCTGTCCCCCTCCCAGGATATGACACCCAGGTGGGCGAGAGGGGTCTGAAGCTGAGTGGGGGGGAGAAGCAGAGGGTGGCTATCGCCCGGACAATCCTCAAGGCCCCTCAGATCATCCTGCTGGATGAGGTAAACTTTCAGGAAGGGCCACCAGGAGGGTCAATGACCCTGTTCAAATAGGTGTAGGGTGAAGATGCCCCTAGACCAGGGATAGGCAACTCCAGTCCTTGGGGGCCGGAGTTGTCACACTTTTCCTCCCATCCCTAGCAAACACAGCTTATTTAAAGTACTTCTAAACTGAAGGTCATGATTAGTTGATTATTGGAGTCAGGTGTGTTAGCTGGGGGTGGGGCAAAAGTGTGACACCAATCAGGCCCTCGAGGACTGGAGTTGCCCATCCCTGCCCTAGACACTGATCTTGAGTCAGTTTAGCATTTTTTCTTCTTTTTTTGGTTAAGTTTAGAATTGGGGAGGGGAAGCTGGTCCTAGATCTTTACCTAGGGGAAACTTCACCCCAGAGCGTTCAAATACTTTAAACACACACACTTCCTTCCTCCTCTCCTTGAAGTTATCGCTAAGCTTACACAAATTGATAGGTGAACGCAACGGCTCTATCACTTAGCTTAAACCATTCCAGCCATGTGGTCCTCTGTAGCTCAGCTTGTAGAGCACGGCGCTTGTAACGCCAAGGTAGTGGGTTCGATCCCCGGGACCACCCATACACAAAAATGTATGCACGCATGACTGTAAGTCGCTTTGGATAAAAGCGTCTGCTAAATGGCATATTATTATTATTATATTATATGTCAGATCAGATATTTCTTCAAGGACGAGAGGAAGCAAGGATGCATTTTTAACGTATTCGAAGAGGGCCAATGTTTGCCCCCACACCACTGATTCCCCTGTCATATTGTGTTACAGTGGATTAATACAAGTTCACTGAACTTCAATATTTTAGTCATGTGACCTATCTCATAAAGCTTTCCCTCTGCACAGGCCACATCTGCTCTAGACACACAGACCGAGCGCAACATTCAGGCATCGCTCACCAGAGTGTGCTCCAATCGGACCACCATCGTCGTGGCTCACAGGTAAAGGATGAGTCTCAGGTGGACCAAAATGCATGTATAGAGGGAATCCATACATTAGGATCAGTGGATGCTGCTGAGGGGAGGACGGTTCATAATAATGGCTGGAACGGAGTGAATGGAATGGCGTCAAACACATGGAAACCTTGTGTTTTGACGTATTGGAGACCATTCCACTCCAACCATTACCACGAGCCCGTCCTCCCCAATTAAGATGCCACCAACCTCCTGTGATTAGGACACACACATTTCTCCCCTCTAATCCTACATTTATATGGTTTGGATCTGTCTGGTCTGATTGTGAATTGTCTGTCTTCAGGTTGTCGACCATCATCGGTGCCGACCAGATTCTTGTTCTAAGTGACGGTCAGATTGCAGAGCGAGGACGGTGAGTGAATGGTTGAAAGAGTGATTGTTCTATTGTTGCACACTCCACAAGCCTATTCCAATCAAAATATTGTTTTATGCTCTTCAAGAAACAAATAGCTAAAGAATGTATGTAAACATCAAGAATGGGACAGGCCAATGTTTATGATACTTCGCACACTATAGTCCTATTCTCAGAACCATATAGTGCCCATGTGGGTACATCTTGGCATAGTACATGATCATGATGGTAATGGTGATTGTGTGTCCCCATTGTTAATACATATTCTCCACTTTCTTCCTCCCAGGCATGATGAGCTGCTGGCTAAGGGAGGGTTGTACTGTGACATGTGGATGAAGCAGCAACAGGCCCAGGACTCGGACTCAGCCTCTGACACAGAAGCCAAAGACAGGAAGTCTGAGAAACTACAGCCCCCATCAGCCACTGAAGGCCACTGAGGATAGAGTGAGAGGTCAAGGATATGTAGATATTGTGAGGTGGACGAGCGATGCAGGGAGAGGATTAGATGCCTCAAAAGGCTGTTTTTTCTGCACTTTTTTAGGGTATCTGTCCATTGAGGTTCATTCAGTTATGAGTGAAGTTAAGCACATATTTATTTGGTATTTTATGTTTGGTCATTCAATCAAAATGTTTGTGCCATGAATGCCTCAGGCCAGTTGTTTTTAAGTGTATTCAGGATCGTGTTCATTAGGGCAACTAACAGAAAATGTTTTTAAAATTAGTGTTTCTTATTGGACAAGTCCAGGTAGTCCCTCCTTATTGCAGTCTGTTTTGATCTGTTTAGTGCGTAATTAATATCATCTCATCTCCCCCCCCCAAAAAAAAATATTTAATTGAGTCAGATGCTCGATAAAATTCTGGGGGGAGACGTGTGGGAAAAGATACTAGAACAAGTAGCAGAAGCAGGGCGGTAGCTCCATTCCCCCCCTCCCCCACCTGCATAATCATGATTTCTCCAAATGATCGGTGGGAAAAAATCTGTGCACCTCGCTGTTGTCGCATCCCACAGTCTGTTGACAGACACTACGGTACCAGTTATGTTACATGCGTCTGTCCATGAGAGATTAGTTCCTAATGAACACGACCCAGGACTCAGTATAATCCGTCTTCTTGCTGTCTGAAGTCTGTTGATTGCAGCCGTCCAGAGAAATGGCAGGAAGTCCAAAGTAGACGAATACCTACCCTTAAGCGCAGGTGTAGGCAGTTAGGCACAGTGTCTCACAACACTTTGAATTGTTGACTAATGTTTAGGGGTTGAGAAATGTAAATATTAGTTTTATTTACAACATCTAGAGATGGTCTTATTGAACAGGTTCATTGTAAATTATAAACTACTGTTCAAAAGTTTGGGTCACTTAGAAATGTCCTTGTTTTCGAAAGAAAAGCAATGTTTTTGTCCATTAAAATAACATCAAATTCATCAGAAATACAGTGTAGACATTGGTAATGTTGGAAACGGCTGATTTGTAATGGAATATCTACATAGGTGTACAGAGGCCCATTATTTCATTTACATTTTAGTCATTTAGCAGATGCTCTTATCCAGAGCGACTTACGGTTAGTGAGTGCATACATTTTCATACTGCCCCCCCCCCCCCCGGGAAATGAACCCACAACCCTGGCGTTACAAGCGCCACGCTCTACCAACTGAGCTACACGGGGCCATTATCAGCAACCATCAGTCCTGTGTTCCAATGGCAAGTTGTGTTTGCTAATCCAAGTTTATCATTTTAAAAGGCTAATTGATCATTAGAAAACCATTTTGCAATTATGTTAGCACAGCTGAAAACTGTTGTGCTGATTAAAGAAGCAATACAACTGGCCTTCTTGAGACTAGTTGAGTATCTGGAGCATCAGCAATTGTGGGTTTGATTACAGGCCCAAAATGGCCAGAAACAAAGAACTTTCTTCTGAAACTCGTCAGTCTATTCTTGTTCTGAGAAATGAAGGCTATTCCATGCGAGAAATTGCCAAGAAACGGAAGATCTCGTACAACGCTGTGTACTACTCCCTTCACAGAACAGCGCAAACAAGCCATATCTCAGACTGCCCATCTTAATCTTTTCTTTTTATTGGCCAGTCTGAGATATGGCTTTTTCTTTGCAACTCTGCCTAGAAGGTCAGCATCCCGGAGTCGCCTCTTCACTGTTGACGTTGAGACTGGTGTTTTGCGGGTACTATTTAATGAGGCTGCCAGTTGAGAACCTGTGAGGCGCTGGTTTCTCAAACTAGACACACTAATGTATTTGTCCTCTTGCTCAGTTGTGCACCGGGGCCACCCAGTCCTCTTTCTATTCTGGTTAGAGCCAGTTTGCGCTGTTCTGTGAAGAGAGTAGTACACAGCGTTGTACGAGATCTTCAGTTTCTTGGCAATTTCCTCACATGGAATAGCCTTCATCTCTCAGAACAAGAATAGACGAGTTTCAGAAGAAAGTGCTTTGTTTCTGGCCATTTTGAGCCTGTAATCGAACCCACAATTGCTGATGCTCAAGAAGGCCAGTTTTATTGCTTCTTTAATCAGCACAACAGTTTTCAGCTGTGCTAACATAATTGCAAAAGGGTTTTCTAATGATCAATTAGCCTTCTAAAATGATAAACTTGGATTAGAAAACATAACGTGCCATTGGAACACAGGACTGATGGTTGCTGATAATGGGCCTCTGTACGCCTATGTAGATATTTACAACATTAACAATGTCTACACTGTATTTCTGATCAATTTGATGTTATTTTAATGGACAAAAAAAAATTGCTTTTCTTTCGAAAACAAGAACATTTCTAAGTGACCCCAAACTTTTGAACTGTAGTGTATATATATATATATTTTGTACTATACCCACTTTTTAGCTAATGAGACGGGAACATTTTTGTTAGCTACTATACAAGCAATAGATTTACATTAGACTAATGAAGAGATTCAGACCGATTTGACTGTTTAACAAAGAAATCAGTTGCACTCTAATTGTTTTTAAAAAAATCTAAGTACAAGGTATGTGTATGAGAACTTCAACTTTAAAATCTAAATTTGGTTATTAGTAAAACAGATATTTAGTCTGTATTTGGTCCGTTTCACATCCAAGCTGCATCAATTTTACTCCAATCAGACTCTGGCATTATCATGTACAGTCTAGGTGTTGACTGATACTTGCAAAATTATCCTGGCTGTAACTTTTATTTGTCACCAATGGTGATCAATAAGAACTACTGGCAAGAGAACAGAACCGATATAATTGACAAAATTCCCAGCGGAAAAGAAAACCTTTATCTATGAATGAACTCAGAATTCTCAACCCTGTCTATGCTGCTACCCGTTTTGAGTAAAGAACTACTGTCAGTGTATTTTTATTTTAATGGAATAAATTAGTCTGTATTTGAATTTGTAAATATCTATGCCTTGCATTCCCAAGGCAGTGTGGAGTTTGTCAATATCTGTTGATAATAATCACACTCCATTTACAGTATGTATTGTAAAATTCTGTTTCATTTATTTAAAAAAGGGCCATAAGGGAAGATCTAGCCATTTAGCTGAACTTGAGTTATTTGAGAGAAAATGGGGACTTTATATCTACGTTAAGGCCATAGGATTACGGGTTTGGAGTTTAATTGGAATTTGAAACTGTCTGCATTAATCAAGGGGAAGTGAAAACTGACATTCTTACCATCCATATAATGCACAACGGACTTTACATCATGAAAAGTTATGTCAGACTGTGAAATAATTAGATTAATCCCAAATGCATTTGAGCATTTGTGACTGCAGAAGTAATACCAAAGAGCTAGAGTGGTTCTGCTATCAAATCATTGCTCTACCACGACAGCAGTCAATCATTTGTAGGTGTACAATGTGCGCAAACCGGTGCAGTCAAATTATTTACACTAATGCACCATGAGTTTGAAATGTTCTCTGTGTCAATGAGTGACATTGACACCACAGGAGGTTGGTGGCACCTTAAATGGGGAGAACAGGCTCGTGGTAATGGCTGGAGCGGAATAAGTGGAATGGTATCAAATACATCAAACAATTGGTTTCCATGTGTTTGATGCTATTCAATTTGCACCGTTCCAGCCATTATTATGAGCCGTCCTCCCCTCAGCAGCCTCCACTGATTGACACAGAGAAAAATGCACCCAACCAAAATCTGTTTTGATATTAACTGCTTTGACACAATGTCAAACTGTTTTGTATGCGATTTGGGGGCATAGTTTGTTTTTAGTGTGATCTTTGCCTTTGTCACTTTTCCTATGTGTGTGTGGCATCAGTCCATGCCTGGATGTCAAATACATAAATGGTTTGTTTTTTCTTTGTATTTATATGTTAATAAATTGTATAATTAAAGGTTTATTATGACAAAGTGGGCTCTGTTTTTACTAATTTACCATATTGCTAGCTTTATATTATTAGACAACTGTTTGTAGCCATACAGTACATTACATAATTGTTCCCTAGACTGTTCCCTCCCTCCTTCATCTCAGCTGTTGATTGGTTTCTAAGCGGGCTTGTCAGCCATCACAACGGGGGTTGCTGATGTGCTAGCTAGCTAGCCTGAGGAAGACCAGGCGCCGTTTTATAGATATTCAGCTAGATTTCTCTCTTTCTAGTATTTGGCTAATGTTGGATAGACAGCATGGATTTCAACGAATTGTTTAGTGAACGAACATTTCAATTTTCTGACTTTCAGGAGTTTACGGTAAGTTACGTTTTCACTCGCCTTGGCCTGTCATTAAGCCTACAATAGCAGGCTAGTTAGCTAGCTACGTTGTCAACGCTAGCTGAGTTGGCTAGTTTAGGGAGGTATTTAGTTAACGATAACAGTTTACGAGATGATATGAGTTTACGACATATTTGGTAATTGCATTTTAAATATGTATACCAGGTTAAACAAAACGTGTTTGTATGCCTTTCTTATAATTGAACATCAAAACACGGCTAGGTTAACGCTTACTGTACGGTATTGGACTAACTAACGTTAACGTAGCTAACCAGCTTGCTAACGTTAGCTACATGTGAATGTGGTTGTTCTGGATTTAGGTGACAAGTCGTGAAGTTGAAGCTAACGTTAACCCTTACCTCGTAAGACGGTAGCCAGCAAACACAGTGGGATAACCGAATATAAGAGGCAATTTGTGGGATAGCTATTTAGCTAGGTACATTATTCCAACTGTGTTGACGTGACTTGTTTGTGTAAAGTTTGCTAGCTAACGTTATTTCAGGTTCTTTTTTGTCATGTAGGCGTGTCGCTCAATTATTAACTTTGCTATCTGATCTGCCTTCACAGTTTCTTCCTGGACATCAGAAACTGTCTGAGAGAGTACGGAAGCGATTGTACTATGGCCTGGACCAAGATGGCTCTCTAGATTCCCTTTCCTGTCCTGTTACAGGTTAGCTATTTTGTCTGTTAGGTTATGTCCTGTCCATGTGTGACTGTGTTGATTATTATGTTGTGAATTTGAATAATTGATTATTATTATGTTCTGAATATGATTTCTAGATATTGCTGTGGAATTCCTTCAGAAGTCTGCCCCTAGCCCAATTCGAAAACTGCACAAGAAATATGCTGCTCATGTCGCGAGGTATGTTGTCAGTGGCATCAAGTCAGTGAATGTTGACACTTTCCATGTTATCCTTTCTGGGCACGTAATGGTCTTCATAACTTAATATAGTTGGTCTGTTTTTCAGGGAGGCGTGTATCTCTCCGTGTGCCATGATGCTGGCCCTGGTCTACATCGAAAGGTTACGACACAGGAACCCCGAATACCTGCGAAAGATCTCCTCCTCTGACCTCTTCCTTATCTCCATGGTATGTGGGCCAAAGGTTGTATGCATCTCAAATGGCACCCTATTCCCATTGTAGTGTACTGCTTTTGACCAGAGCCAAGATCTGCATTTCACTGTTAGTCTACACCTGTTATTTACGAAGCATGTGAGAATATGTTTTTGATTGATTGATTGGAATAGGGGGAAATTTGGGACGCACAGGTTGTCTCGCCAGAATTAAGCCAAGGCTATTTAGCCTAGGTGATAAGCATTAGGTCCTCTTACCAGAATTATGCAATGGCAATGTGGGTGACTGAAAAGCACAGGTCTTCTCGACAGAATTAGGTTAAGGCTATGCATGTGATGGGCACAGTACAGCTTGTTATGAACATGGGTCTCTCTATTATCTGCTGGGCATGTAGGGCCAAGACCCATATACTACACCTAATTCTTGTTCAATTTAGAATCTGCAATGGGGTTTTTTGACCAGGGGTAGGCTTAAGTCTGTGTCTGGGAAAGCGTCCTGTCATGTTTAAAAATCAAATCAAATTTTATTCGTCACGCACAGTTTACAGCAGGTATAAAAGATGCAGCAAAATGCTTATGCGATAGCTCCTTCAACGATGCAGTACATCAGTCAGTAACAATAATAACAATAGTCAAGTCAAAAATAACAACTATTAGGATGGAATCTCCTGTGTAGTATGCTGAGTATGTGTGAGGAAATAGATGCAAACACATCTTGCTTTCTATGACATATGGACTGATCTTTTTTTAACCCCCTAATCCTGTGTCGCCTTTCCTCCAGATGGTTGCCAGCAAATATTTGTACGACGAAGGGGAGGACGAGGAGGTGTTCAACGACGAGTGGGGGGCAGCTGGGAAATTGGACGTCCAGACTGTCAACACCCTGGAGATGAATTTCCTCGATGCCATTGTAAGTTATACATAGTATTACATACTATACACACAGGCTCAGAAATGTGGGATCCCACTCAGAGCCATATATTTAATAGTGGTGCGTGGGTCAACCGTTTGTTCACCCGCACCCGCCTGCATTGAAAATCTGAGGCCCGACCCTAACCCGCTAATACAGAAAATGCACTGTAGGCTACAGAGACGGCAGAATGATTTTTTGACAGAGGGTGCAGGATTTTTTTTGCCTGATTTGGATATGTTTCTGCTTATAATTCCGACATTTTGGTAGGCTTTTTAGTAAACTTGTCTATAACTAGATACATGCAGCTTCTCTTCTGTCATTGTATGTTGCCCTAGAAGACTAAATAAACCCTTGCTCACCAGAATAATGTCATAAATCGATAGAATGAATGCTTCAATCTAGTTGACATTGGTAAAGTTTTCTGTCGTCTCTGCTTCTTTCATGGAGCAAAGACGTTCAGCGACCGGGAGAAAATGCAATAACAAAAACAAAGGAAATATCTTCTGTGTGAAATGTCCAAATGGCATCAGTTTGACTGGTTGTAAGCAAATAGAATACTGTGAAAATGACCCAACGTGTTTCTGAAAATATTTCAGTTCAGCTTGGATGCATATTTTGTGCTTGAAATACTATCAGCTTTTATGATGCTGATAAAGATAGCACCTCTACAGACGGTATCTAATTGCTTATTCGCATTCTCTCAAGATGCTGAAATAAATAAATCATATTTCTCCACTACTGTTCCCGAGTCAAAATGTTGCCTACATTTGGTGTATAATTTTACTGCACGAAATGCTACATTCTGCAGGAGTTAATATTAAGGCTGTGAGAGGTTATAGACCTACAGTCAGTGTCCAGATTTCAGTTTCCATTTAACCCATCTGAACAGTAGGCTACAGTTCCCTATTTAAAGTATAGTGCTTCACAATCATCACACATAACACTGCTATCATCCTCTTTTACCACTTCACCAAATCTTTCCCAAACATTACTTTTCTTGCCTCCCTTTTTCATTATTATTTTCAACTCTCCATTTCGTAGCTTTTCTCTTATTGAATTAAACTCATTGTCCTTTTTGCTTCAGTGGATCGCCATTCATTTTTTCTGCCCGGCCCGTTCACAAAAGCATGGGGTGTAGGCTATTTGGTGTGCGTACAGTTAGGCCCTAAAGTTTAGGCTAACACTCTAATGCCAGATAGCCAAAAATAATGAAAGAAACATAAATGTAGCCTAGCGATATAAATTGCACAAGAATGATACATTTATGGATTTTTTTAAGGTATTGTTTTTTCTGTATTCAACCTGCCCGCCACCCAATGTTCCCTCAAAAAGAATTCAGCACTGAGCGCAAACTTGAAAGTTGTGAAAATTCTGTGCAACTTCCGGCGCGTGTTTACTATGAACATTGAGGCTGTACCCGCTTTAAGTTTTAACAGTGCCCAAGTAGGCTTCTGTGGCCATTTGATCATAATGTAAGCCTACCAGAGTGGCCTACCATCAAAAACAATGGAGAAAAGGCATCCCATAACATTTTAACGTGGAAATAGCTGTTCTATCGTTCACAGATTGGCTGCTACTGTAGGCTGGTGTTCAACGTAGACCTGTATTCCATGAGACGTTTGAAAAAAACATGCCGAGCTTGACATTAACCTGTTTATCCACTTGTCCTTCAGACAAGGAGGTGACTGAAAATGTTGTTGTGTTTGATGCAAGAAACCACTTTACAAAATAAAAACGTCATTATTCCCATACCATTATTACAGAGAATCAGACAAATTATGCTACCCTCTGCCTATTGGCTACTTAGCTTATTCAAGCCGGTCTCAGAATACAACACTGCCCCTTTTTAAGACAAAAAGAAGCTCTTTACCCAACGCGTTTTGTGGTCTTGTAGGAAGCAATCAGTCCCCCATTGCTGACTAGAAATGATCTATAACTGGGCTAATAACTCACAAACTAGCAAAGGATATGAACAAATGTGCACACGTCGCTACATGTAGCTCTTGCTTTGATCTCAAAACAAGTGCATCTACTCACGACTATGCTGTAAACACAGTCCAGTTCAAAGTAAATGGCACCAATCCATGGCAATGGTCTATTTGCATATAGGCCTACTGCAGCTCTGATTAGTTACGGCGAGGCCTACTGCAGCTCGAACATTGCTGCCACCCACCCCCCACTTCATCCACACAATATTTCATAACCCTAAACCCACCCGCCCCACGGATATAACCGCGGGGACTGCAGGATATGTGTCAACCTGCGCATCACTAATATTTAATTCCCATTGTACTGTATTTGTATAGCCATGATATGCTATCTGACAGCTGCTCTCGCTTCTGTGTTTCAGGAGTGGAGCCTCTTCACTGAGCCCGGGGACTACTTTGGCATACTGGATCAACTAGAAACCAGGTTTGTGTTTCTTGTCATTCACGTAGATTGTTTTTCGTGCTAGTGCAGGGTTCCCCAACTGGCGGCCTGTGGGACATATTTGGCCCGCGGGTGATTTTTAGTTTTCAGAGCAAAAAAACTACAAAAAATGTCCTTGTTGGTAGTTACAGTCTTGTCCCATCGCTGCAACTCCCGTACAGACTCGGGAGAGGCGAAGGTCGAGAGCCGTGCGAGCCACACTGCTTCTTGACACAATACCCGCTTAACCCAGAAGCCAGCCGCACCAATGTGTCGGAGGAAACACCATACACCTGGCGACCGTGTCAGCGTGCACTGCGCCCGGCCCGCCACAGGAGTCGCTAGTGCACGATGGGACAAGAACATCCCTGCCGGCTAAACCCTCCCCTAACCTGGACAACGCTGGGCCAATTGTGCGCCGCCCCATGGGTCTCCTGGTCGAGGCCGGCTGCAACAGAGCCTGGACTCGAACAGCTAGCACTGCGATGCAGTGCCTTAGACCACTGCGCCACTCGGGAGGTCCCCAGCAAATCATTTCCAAGTGATTTTAATTCTGGAACTCTGTTCCAAATTATTTCTATGCATAATAGAGAGATATACATTATATGTGATCGTATACAAATGTATGCAAGATTTGAAATGATTAGATTTAGTCCAAAATTATATCGGTTTGGGCTTCTTGTAGTCAATTTGTAGTCTACAAAATATTTGTAATTATGTTCCGACCCCCTGACCATCCGCTCAAGAAAATATCGGCCTGTGTGTCGGGGTGTGTGTGAGAGACTCCTAATGCATTAGAACCATTAGAAACACAAGAAGCTATGAAGTGTTGGGAATGTCATAGAGACTTCTGTTTTTGGAGGCCCCATGATTTTTCAGGGAATAACTAAATCAGTAGTGTCAAGTTCTTGTGGTAATTTGGCTGGCATATGGGCTGTAGATCTGATACAGAGCTGCTAGTTCAAACAAAGGGTTGGTTGTGTGTGTCACATGACCGTAGTCATTTGTTTGCCAGCCTCTGTTCTAGGTACATCTCTCTCTCTCTCTGTGTTTGCATTGAGTGTGGTCTGTGTGTGTGTGTGTGTGTGTGTGTGTATTAACTCTGGCCTGTTGTGACTCCAGTATTGCAGTGAAGCAGGGGATGAAGCGAGGCTGGTTCACCTACACTGACCTCTGTGTGCTGCTGGAGCAGGCGGCGTGGCGACAGGCACTGACGGCCCTCTACCTGCGCTTTGCCAAGGTGAGGAGGGGTCAGAGGGCAGGGCAGTGGGGTCCACAGTGCACTGAAGGACTGAGTTGTGGGTCGTGCTCAATATGGGCACAACGTAGCAGAACATTTTGAAATAGAAAATAGCGTTTTTTATTTGACTTATTCAGGTATTACGTTTTCTCCTGTTTTGTGTCTAATGGACACAACTCTAGTCTCAGAAACACCCCTGAAAGTAACATCAATTTCCGAAAACTGCTCATTGCAGAAACCCACGTAAACTATGTGTTGATTGAAAGAAGCAACACTTTTGAAAGTAGTCAGTTTGGGGGAAAAGGAAAAACATAATGAAAGAAATCCACTAAATCCACATGTCCTCACCTCTCTCCAGGTGACCTGCATGCTGGGGCTGGTGTATCTGACCAGTGTGGCGGGCCTTATTGCCACCAGCGCTGTGCTGCAGCAGCTCAGCCTCCCCAGGAGCAGCCAGCCCCTGGCCCCAGTCAGCCAAGTCCACCTGCCGAGCTCCAGCCTGTCTCCAACACCACCACCAGTCCAGCTCCCAGTCCCAGAGACCCCCAGTCCAGCATCCGACCTCCCTCGCTGCTGCGTCTTGGGCAACGACAGTCACAACCGCCGGCCTGGCACTCTCCACACCCACGACGACCACAACCTCGGCTCGCCAACCTCCTCCCAGACCTCTATACTGTGTCTATGGGGCTCTCTCCTCACCTCGCGGGGCCACACTGACCCAGACCCCCAGCCTGACACTGAACCAGCCTTGTCCGCCTCCTCCCTGCACTGCCCCGGTTGCCCAGTGACAGTGGGGAGCCTCCCTCCTGGCTCTATCCAGTGCGGCCCACGGAACACCTCTGCTCCACTACTTGAGCCTGGACACCCTGGACACCCCGCAGCACCGTGGCTGGCCCCTTCCCCCCTCCTCTACGGAGCCGCCCCGATGTTCCTGGACTCCTGTCTGAATAGCATGGCAACCCTCCGTGTCGGACCCTGCTGCCCACAGTTCATGCTGCCCATCGAGAAAGCCCCATCTCTCCTCATGCCCAGCTAGACACAGACGGACAAAACAAGCCACTGCAATGACGATGACGCCGGACTCCAAATTAAACCAGCTGATTTTTCAGAATGCATCCGTTGCAGTGAAAGGATTGATTTTGTTTTGTATGTGCTTTTTTTTTTGCATATACTGTCTAAATTTGAGATAAGAGACCCTAAAGGTGAGTAGCACATTTTGTACAGTGGTTTGATGCCAGCTGAATTGGTGTAAATAAGTAAGATTAACTCATAACAGCGTGAGATCTGAGTTCTGTACTCAGCCCCTCATGTCTTTTCTAACATTTATTTTTCAAAGGAGGTTGGATCACATAGCTTTTCAATGGGTGTTTCCGAAGTCAAGGAGGTGTTTGAGGTCTAGAAGGTGTGTACATGGCAAACTAATATTTCAGGTTTGGTTTCAAAAGACAAAAAAAATGGGTTTAGCATGGCTACCATACCCACACAGCGTTTGTTACTACCTACTCTTTAGCCTGGGTCCCAGATTTGTTTGTGTCATCATTCCACTCATTGCCACTCCTTGTCATATGTCAAACATGTTTGGCATGACAAAGTGGCATGATGGCACAAACAGACTGGTACCCAAGCTACCTACTCCTTACCTATGTTTGAAAATGGGGGCTTGTAGGAGTTAGGTTAAGTCATGTTTTGAGTTGGAGGAGTTACGTTTTGATGCGACATCATAGCTATTTGAGAATGTGTTGCGAAAGTAAGTTGTCTCGACAAAAGCAAGGCTGCTTTCTAAGTCACTACTGTATTGTAGCGCGCCAATGAGTCTCACAGAAAGTGAACATAATGGATTTAAGAAGGGAGTCAATTTAGTCTGGTCCCATATCTGTTTGTGCCCTTGCCAACTCCATTGCTGTTCTTGTCAAGCCAAACATTGCGTGACAAGGAGTTGGAATGATGGCACAAACAGACTTGCACTCAAGCTAGAGACAACTAGCTAGCCTACATATGCTTTGCCATGGAGTTTTGGGTCATTATTCTCTCATTTACTGCAGTTGTTATTTTAAAGATTTCAACATATTTATGCTTTTTTTTTTTTTGTTAATCATATTTAGACCAGTGAAGTCACAGATGGCTACTGGTCCCTGCACTGAACAACAGTAGAGATTAAATGTTTTTTTTATTCCAGTGAAAAAACAGTAAACAGTAAATTGATATCTCAGTATGGCTGCCCCTCTCAGGTCGTGTTCATTAGGGCACATCGTAGCGAAATGCTTTAAACTGCTTTGCAACAGTAAATGAAAATAGACGTTTGTTATTGGACAAGTTCAGCGAGTACAACCCCCCTCCCCCCCCTTTTTTGGGACATTTGTTTCATTTCATGCCTACTGAACATGACGCTGAACTCAGATAGCACAGGGGGACAGCTGCAACTCTGAGAGTGCAGCCTTTTTTTCAGGTAACTATTTATTTTACCATGATAGAATGCAGTGGCCATCTCTGTTTTCATGTTTGCAGAACATAATGCCACGCAACTGAAATAGGTCATAACCAGTCCACTGTTTGCCGTTTTTTAAATAAGCGTTTTGAATATGGCGCCAACATTAAACATGAATGTTTTGAAAATGTATCTAATGAATGCGATTTTCATCCAATAACCTAATCATGGAAACATAACATCCTCATATGGATGAGGTGTATTGTGCAAAACATAACACTTTTTTAAAAATAGAAATGTCTGTTTTTCAATTAGTGCAATTAATTAGTATCCCTCTTTAACATACCCATTTGGTTGGGGAGACCTGACAACAGTAAACCAGCCACTCAATCACTCGCACATAATTTGCCTTTTCCACCCGCTCAAAATTGGAAATGGCTTCTTTCTCCTTAGAAATATAATTACTTGAATGGGGATGTCAATTCTAGTAATACTATTTCTATGTCTCTCAACCCTGAAAAACAGTTAGCTCTTCTCATATTTTTCTACTCAAGAGAGAAGGTTCTTGCTAGGGAATTTGTGATATTTCTACATTTGACTTGGTTTTACATTGACACGTTTCTTACAAAGCCATGAGGCACTGGGGTCCCTAGGACAAGAACTCCATGAAGTTTGGCTTTTGTTTATTTAGATACTTTCAGCAATTGAACAAATTCAAATCAGACTTAGATTTTGAAGCACGATATCCTTGAATTTTGTAAACCATGTACAAAACAGTCAATGTGTAGAAATCTGTAAAAAAATATATAATAAAATGCTTGACCCTTAAAGGTTTGGTTTTCATTTGTCATATATGCTTGTATCACTGTCCACATGGTCCACTTTGACATACAGTATGTAATGTGAGTTGTCAACATTGAGCTATTCATCTCACAATCTATTAATCACACACCCTAGAAAGCAATATGCCATTTGAGCTCACATCTAGGAACTGCAGTCACACAGGCACTGATCTACATGTGTGGTGTTAAGCAAGGCGACATTAACCTGCTCCCAGATTTGTTTGGGCTGTCTTGCCAATTCACATGGTCTTTGTCAAGACGGCACAAACAGATCTGGGACCAGGCTAAGGCACTGTCACCTAAGCCACCATCTTTGGAATCTCAATTGTATTTATTTCGTTCCTCACGTCCTCGTCTCCTCAAAATGCATTGGAGCAGAATATCTGGGGTTCCTGCCCTGTGGGCCCGTATTCACAAAGCATCTCAGAGTAGGACTGCTAATCAAGGATCAGGTTTCAACTCTTCATTGTCATCTAAAAGGCAAAACTTTATCCTAGATCAGCACTCCTACTCTGAGACTCTTTGAATGTGAGCCCCAATCTTCTCCAATGTGTTTTCAGAAGGAGAGAGGAATCAAGGAAACACAATTAAGATTCAATCTCCCCATCAACAACTCTGCACAACATAGTGTACTTAACCTCATTTCCTGTTATTGCTGCTGTCCTCAAGCTCCTGCAAATAACAATGAACAACACAATGCCAATGGGAACAGGAAGCCATAACAGCTGAATCGAGACAGTCAACATAGTTACACCCATCACCAGACAAATAGCAAGCCTTTCATAACACTGCAGCATCTCTCTATTGCATTCAACTTCAGCACATATCCATATCACAACACAACACGTCCTTTTGACTGCTGTGCCTCGTGTAGTCCTAGTATGGCAAGTCTGCGTGAGCATTTCTGACACTGTGCTTCTGTGCAAAATATCAGTCGCAATGCCTGGCAAACTGTTTTCACAACTCAGGAACCTCATCAACAACATGCTGTAATGGTCCTAAAATCCACACAGAAACAATGCAGAATATGTCAGAGAGGAACGTACCCACCCCTCTTCTGCCTGCGCCCCTCACCCCAGACCCCGCCCCCATCCCCTTGGCCCTCCGCATACCACTTGAGACTCCTGCTCCTAATATAGACCCAACTGGTTTGTGGGACAGGCAGGGGGAGAGGAGCCTGCATGTAGCAGGACCTAGCGTTTGTTGTTGGTTGCGTAGAGCCCAACTCTTTCATGGAGAAAAGACATCCGCCTATCAGGCAGGTAGGTCATGGAACACGAGTAAGCCGGATTTGTGTTCGAGAAGTGCGTGTAGGATTGAAGCATTTAGGACTACAAGGAATAAGCTGGGGTAAAAAGCCTATTGGATTGTAAATAATGTTTTTAGTTTAGAGCTTAGTTCACCTTGATCCTGAATGTTTTTCCTTCGAGCTTCATTCCAGCAGTGATTTTAGAGCACTATTATCAAAGTGTTAGAGAGTGATTGAGGTTGTTGGTGATTTTTTCTGTTGGTCTAGATCTCGTTTCGAGAGATGCTTGAAGAATTGAAGAATGCAGGTAATTCAGGTAACCTTCGGTGTTTGTGTGTGTGTGTGCATGTACATTTGTGTGTCTGTTTCGTGGAATGAGGTGTATAGGGGATCTATAACTGTATGTGTGTGTGTGTAACTTTGTCCCCACTTCACCTCCCCATAACTTCAGAGGCCGATGCTGAGATCTACATGAAGTTCATGAAAAGTCATTGCTGCTATGAGGCCATTCCAACCAGCTGTAAACTGGTCATATTTGACACAACACTACAAGTAAGAGTCAAGTTTCCTGTAACCCACGTGTATGTTGGAACTGAACAATACACAATAATTTGGGGGCAAAAAATAGTCCAGGGTGGTGTTCAGCAGGGCACATCGTAGCAAAATGTCTTACAACAGGTTACAGGAAACGAAAATATGTGTTCTTACTTGACAAATTCACATAGTGCCTCCCCATTTCAGAACATATTCTTCCTGCTGAACTCAACCCAGATATTTCATCTCCCTCCACTTCCCAAGGGAAAGGTCGTGGTCCCTTTTGGTATGACATTTTAAGTCAGAGCTCCTCTCTCCTGTAACTACAGTTATAGCTGTTTTCCCTTTTCCCTGCAGCAATATTTCATGTGCTGCAGCAATATTTCATGTGCGGCCCGCTCATTCCTTCTTCCCAAAAACATACTCGCTAGTAAGACCGGTGTTAACTAGTTGTGTTAAAAAGAAATCCTATGTTTGCAGGTGAAGAAAGCCTTTTTCGCTCTTGTAGCAAACGGCTTGAGAGCTGCACCTCTCTGGGATAGCAAGACACAGAGATTTGTGGGTAAGAGAAGAGATTAGGGGGTGCTCTCTTGCTACTTGCTTATGGCAACGCAATGCCCTGAATGATTGCAAGCTTGGGCTGGTTTTGGGGGTAATGTGATATGAAGACTAGACACTAGCTCGTATCCATGCCAATAGTGATATGAACTCTCTCTCTCTCTCTCTATTGTCCTCACAGGAATGCTGACTATAACAGATTTCATCAACATTCTCCATCGTTACTACAGGTCCCCATTGGTGCGTATTTGAGCCAAATGCAGGTCAATATCCCAAAGTGTCTGAAATGGATTGTGTAGCTCAATAAACATATTTTAAGATGATTTGGACATGAAACATTTTTTGACAAAAATTCTTAAAAGTTAGCCTTTGGTGACAGTGGCCATGTAGACAAAACCAAAGCATGGATTGCAGTCTTACCTTGTCCATAAATTGCTTACAGGGTAAGGAAACCATTTTGTAATTTGGGTGGACTATCCCTTTAAGCCTAGTCCTGGACTAAAAAGCATGTTCAATAGAGACAAGATCATGGTTGTGTGAATGACACAGAAATCATTCATAATATAAGTTGTCCAATATGTTTCCCCACTCCCAAAGGTTCAAATGAATGAGCTGGAGAGGCATCAAATTGGGACATGGCGAGGTGATTCATTCAAGTAAATAAGCTAGAGAAGGCAAATGATGCAGTGTTCTATGTCTATGGTATATACTTTCTGTAACTTCCCTTCTGTTTATTTCTCTCTCTCTCTCTCTGCAGATGTGTACCTGCAATACTCCAACCACTGTCTTCATAGTATCACTCCAGACGCCAGGTGAATCTACGCAGCTCTCAGTCAAGCCAACTCCTGTCACCTGGCTTTGCCTGAGTTGTTACTTTTGCTGATACCTTTTTTAATGAGTGACAGACTAAGGAAATTGAGGCTGGGATTCAGTATATTACAGGCAGTGTTCTGGGTTGTGTTTAGTAGGGCACACTGTAGCAAAAAGTTTTGCAACATGACCCATGTGTGGATGTTGGTTGTGCTCTCCAGGGTTAGACACAGTTACCATAGGCCTAGTCTGTCTCCCCTCCTCTCTTTGCAGCCTCTTCGACGCCATCTACTCCCTACTGAGGTATAAGATCCACAGATTGCCAGTTATCGATCCCGTGTCCGGAAATGTCTTACACATTCTCACGCACAAGCGAATCCTCAAGTTCCTCCATATATTTGTAAGACAACATGACTTGGAGAAGATGTGTGTGTTTATGCTTATATTATATGGGCATCCATTTCAACCAGTGGTGTTGTGAACTGTAGGTTTTCCTTTTACATTCATTGTGTTCCTTTAAAAAAAATAAAGTACTCTACACAGAAAGAGACAGTCCCAAAACCCTGCTTCATGCATAAGACGATCCAGGATGTTGGGATCGGGACATTCCGGAACATTGCCACAGTACAGCAGACGGCCTCGGTCTACGATGCCCTGTCTGTGTTTGTAGAGAGGAGGGTCTCTGCGCTGCCCGTAGTAAACGAGCAAGGTGGGTTAACCTAATCTCTTGTTCAGAGTCAAACACTGACTCGTACAGTGTATGTGTATGTCCTTATGTAGGTGCCCTTCAAAAAGAAAGTTAGACTTGTAGGATGTAGGTAGGCTATGTACATTATCTCACTGTCCTTTGTACACCAAGGCAAGGTGGTGGCTCTCTACTCCAGATTCGATGTGATTGTAAGTACCCCAAAACTGCCTGTTACAGTTTAATTCGCCTGAAAACAATACAAAATAAAGCCCTTCACGTCTTTGTTGGTGCATTGTGTACATTTACATTGTTCCCTCCGCTCCTCTCCTCTTCTCGGAGACAGAATCTGGCCGCCCAGAAGACATACAACAACCTGAACATGTCCATGCAGGAGGCCATCCGGCGGCGCTGCTGTTTCGTAGAGGGGGTCATCAAGTGCCTCCCTGACGAGACCCTGGAGACCGTCATCGATCGCATCATTAAGGCTGAGGTTAGTGTCCCACTCTGCTCCCCCCAGGTTATGTTCATATGGCACCAAATGGAAGAAAACAGGCTGAAACAGGGAGGGACTACCTGAACTTGTCGAATAAGAAACACTCGTTCTTATTGCTACGTTTTGCTACGGTGTGCACTACTGAATATGACCCAGGTTGTGTCCTCTATCACGGTGGCCCTGTCTCTCCACTCCATCTAAGAGTTTGTTTAAAAAAGACATCAAAGAAATGGCCGCTGATATGCTGTAACATGTAGCTCTATTAGCCCACACAATGAAATAGAAATAGAGTTATGAAGGTTTGTGACATAGGCCACTCTAGTATTATAATGTATTTCAATGTATTAGCCGTAGACTGTATAGGTATTAGCCCTCTGTTGCTTACTGCTCTGCTCTACTCTACTCTACTTAATTACCGGTAAATCCTTGTTGTCTAACCACTGTCAACCGTTTCCCACCACACACCCCCATCCTCTCCCCCTCCTGTCCCATACTGCCCTCATTCTCTCCACATCCTTTCCACATCCTGCCCCCATCCTCTCCCCCTCCTCTCCACATCCTGCCCCCATCCTACCACCATCCTGCCCCCCCATCCTCTCTCCATCCTACCCTCATCCTACCCCCATCCTGCCCCATTCCTTCTCCATCCTCTCCGCTTCCACTCCTGATCCTGTCCCCATCCCCTCCCCTCAGGTCCATCGGCTGGTCCTGGTGGACAGAGAGGATGTGTGCAGGGGGATCATCTCTCTCTCCGACCTGCTACAGGCCATGGTGTTAACCCCAGCAGGTATTGACGCCCTTTTAGCCTCTTAGCACCTGTGGGAGTCAGGCCCCCTTGCCCTACCTCCATCTTCCACCGCCTCTAGCCCCACCTCCCTGGCCCAGGTAGGTCCACCCTTTTTCTCTCCTCTCCCCAACCCCCCCAGCTCACTGACTGGCTGTCAAAGACGCTGCCTTGACCCCCAACAACAGCTGCTGCTGCTGCTATATGTTGCCCCCTGTTTCTCTGAGCTTCAGCCACATATCAACCCCCCCACCACATACCCTGAAGCACCAACATGCAAGTGGGCACACACGCACATGCACACACACACATGCACACACACACACAGACTTTCTCTGCAAAGGGTGATGACCTCTGACCTATCGTTCCCTGCTTGCCTGATGCAAGGGGCGCTGTATAAATCCAATGATTTTCAAATGGACTGGAATCTTGAAGATTCTAAGCCTTTGTGCATAACATTCTATGGACTGGCTGCAGCTCAAAGGCTAAGTTATGGCACCAGGGGAATGTGGTGATGTATCTGCACAAAGATTTGATCTGCATGCCAAATGGCACCCTATTCCCTATATAGTGTACTACGTTTGACCAGTGTCCATAGGGCTCAGGTGAAAAGTAAATAAATAGCTTGGCTTGTGCAAGCTGGAACGGCTCATAGGAGCACGAGCCTATCTTTTGTTTCTGTAACATGAGGCAACTTGATGTACAAGTACACCCCCTGGACAGGACACTAGTCTATCTCAGGTCAGTAGTGCACTATATATAGGTAATAGGGTGCCATTTGGGCACCATGTTGTTGTTAATTTGCATGTCTCAGATTGGTTTGTGTATATGTCAAGAGTCTGTATGGAGCTTATTATCTACATTTATACTGATATAATAAGAACACACTTTGATGCACACAATCTTTTTTTATCATATGCTTTGGATATAATCATTCCAATCTTTGATCGTATTGCATCTCCACTATTGTTTTTTCTTTTCTAGAGATTTCAAGCAAATCAAACTGAGATCACTAGAGGACCATGTGAAGTGGATGAAAAGGGAGACCTTTTTCAAAATGTCAATGTGCTGAAAAACATAATCCGCAACAATCAGCTGTATCAGTTGAGTTCAATGAAACACAATTGTCCTTAGTTGCATTTTATCAAATTGATGATGAAAGTTTGTGTTACTTTGTATTGCGCTGAATTTGTTCTGTATTAAACATGTTCTAATCCATTTGACTCGTTTTTTTATAATGGATTTCACTGTTTTATGTAAGCTTTTCAGAGAAACAAGTGGAGATAGAAATATAAATTGTATTTTACATAACAATGGCTGGTAGTAACCAATTTATCCAGCAGATAAATCAGTAAATAGCTATTGTTTTCGCAAAACCAAGAGGACAGTAAACAAGGAAGCACGTGACATGCTGAGCCAGTAAACTGGGATTACACTAGATAGCACAGCTACAAAGTCAAGATTGGCAATATCGTAAGAATAAGGTTAGCAGTGTGGTTAGGTTTAAAATCACATTTTAAGAAGATAAATTGTAGAAATAGGCGGGGTTTATGACTTTGTGGCTGTAGTAACTAGTGACGACCAGTAACATCGGTTCCTACTTTTTTTTTTCTCCATGACGGGCCTTCGCGGATCTGCCCACGTATCTATACCCCGTGATCGCCAAAACAACATAACAAAGTGGGGGAAAGATGGCGAGCGGAGAGGAGGCTAGACGCCCCTCTGTTTCTTCCTCTTCGGTCCTCGAGGACATGTTCCCTGCCGGAGGATCAGAGCAAGTATGCGGGGATGGGAACCCTGAGCTCGTGCAACTGCGAGAGCGTCTCCAAGGCTGGCTATCGCAATATGAGCCCTTGTTGTTATGGTTGCAGAGGTTGCTTGTTTGGGAGAGGCCGCTCTACAGCATCTTTGTTGCGCTCACGCTCAATACCTTGTTCTGGTAATGCTAAATAATTATTAAGAATCACTCATGTAATCAGTTATTTTGCACTGAATGGGAAGATGCACTGTAGCTAATGTCGTTTTAGCTTGCTAGTAGTAGCTAGCTAGCTAGCTACTTAGCTAGATTGAATGACAGCGATAATCCCTCGGACGACAGTGACACTAGCTAGGTGGCTAATTAGCTATTTAACGCTGGTAGTTTGGTATGCCAAAGTTGACCCTAGTATCAATCATGCTAATAACGTTTCGTTAAACACCCTAGAGGTTGCTAGCTTTCAAATACCTAGTTGACAGCTGTCAACTCTAGCTACCTCTAACAAACCGTTTTGGAGTGTTCAGATAAAAATGTGTAGATATAGAACAAACATGTCTCTCCGACATGTAGACCAAGCAATCATGATGGCTGTATTCATGGCATTTCTATCTGCAACGTTCGACAACTGAACGTGGTCAAGTTGACAGGCGTTCTGTTGCATGTGTTGTCGTGATTCAGGGCAGGGAGTTAATTGACAGTCTATTCACTCTTGTGGTTAGCTAGTTACCTAAAGTTAGTAAATAGCTAGGAGCTTGACTAACATTGGTTGCATTTTAAAATGGCATGGGTTGTTTTCATTTGTGTTTTACAGGCTTCTGTCTTCGACGTCCCTCCGTCCTCTCTTCCTCCTGAGTCTTTCCATTCTAGGGCTCATGCTGCTGGAGAGATGGAAGGATAAGTTACCTCTTACAACTGGTAAGTAAGTTCATAGTAGGTACATGCATTACTCTTGCCACACCCACTCCTGGCCCTGGGGTCAGTCTGAAACATGAATGGCTGGTATATTTCACGATTTGATAAGATAGTTGAGTGTTGTGGATTTCAATTTGGATTTGATTTTACATGTCATTGTTCAGATTACTTTGATTACCATGCCTACTCTATGAAATCTAAAATGTCTTGTTGATGTTGTTGGACTCCTGTTTATTCTCTCCACTACAGTTCAGTATCCTGAGGCCAACCCAATGGAAAGGTACACATCTTGACTCAATTAAAGGTCCAATGCAGCCATTTTTATCTAATTATCAAATCATTTCTGGGTAACAATTAAGTACCTTGATTGTTTTCAATTAAAATTGTCAGAAAGAAACAAAAATAGCTTCTTAGCAAAGGGCAGTTTCTCAAGCAAGACTTTTGCTAGGACTGTCTGTGAGTGGTCTGAGTAGGGAGGGGAAAATTGAACATTAGCTGTTATTGGCCGAGAGGTTTGGAATGCTCTTTCTTATTGGGCTATTAACTAATTTACTGCATGGTGATGTCACCATGGAAGGCCAAAACTCCATCCCACCAAAACAGGCTGAAATTGCAGGCTGTCTTTTCAAACAGCTCTTACACTAAAAGGGCATTATCATCATTTTCACAATTTCACAGTATTATTCCAACCTCATAGTGTGGAAATGTATATAAAACACAGGACAATCGTGTTTTTGACTGCACTGGGCCTTTAAACACATCCAAACCCACCCTGCTCCTATAACCCCTTCAAGCACTTTACTGTTATAGTGACTATCATGTGATTATTCAGGCATTTTTTTCCTACTTGTTTGATGGTCTGTGCCTGTCAATAGCACCAGGGCACATATTTATAAAGAGTAGTAGGAGAGCTGATCTAGGATAAGGTCTGCCCTGTCCATAATAATCTGATTCTTTATTACCTAAAAGGCTAAACTGAATCCTAGATCAACACTCGTACTCTGAGACGCTTGAAGCCTTTTAGGTCTGGCTTAGTACTGATTGTGTTCATTTGTTCATCCCACGGTCTCTTTCTCTGACTGCAGAGAGACCATGAATGTGCAACCCCGGCTCCTCAGCATTCCAGAGCTCAGCCACCACCTGGCGGAGAGCTACCTCTACTGCTGCCTCTACATCCAGGAGATGCTGCAGTACAAAAGGCAGAACCACAGAAAGGTATGTTGGGTTTGATGGTGGCTCTGCGGGTTAGAGCACATTGCCTCCAACATCAGGGATGTTGGTTTGATTTCCACGTGGGCCACATATACTGATCATGTCATTTGTTATCTTTAGGTCGACGTGTATTAAAGCAACTGCTAAATTACCATATTGTTATATTATAAAGTGCCTCAAAGTCATGGTTTATCAAAAAATGTAATCGCTTGAGTTGCATAGATTTTTAGTATATCTGAAGCAGAGGAGGCTGGCGGGAGGAGCTGTAGAAGGACTAGCTCATTGTAATGGCTAGAATGGAATTCATGGAACGGACTCAAACATGTGGTTTCCATATTTTTGATACCGTTGCATTAATCCCATTCCAGCCATTACAATGAGCCCGTCCTCCTAAAGCTCCTCTCACCAACCTCCTCTGATCTGAAGAGGTATTTGCTGATGCTGAAGTAGTTGTCCCTCCCCTACACTAGTTTCAGCCAACTTGCAGGTTTAATGACACTGCGTCTCTTTTCTCCCTCCAGTTCTGTGCCATGATGTGCTCTGGCTGTTCTGTGCTAGCCGTGGTGGGACACTACGTACCAGGAATCATGATATCCTATATCATCGGTGAGCTGCCTTGCTTTTTCAATCCCTTTTTCCTTGATTTTCACAAAGGCAACCAACCAACCAGTATGCCAAAGGGTGTGGTTGTCTGTAAGAAATGCAGTGCTACTGCATAACAATTGTCAACCAAAGTTATTGCCAATAACTTCTAAATGCAACCTTCATACCACCATTCATAGTGTTGCCATTCCCCAACCTAGAAATGTATTGTGATTTGGCAATGTGTGACACTCAGTATTCCAGGGTCGTAGTCAATAGGGCACACAGTAGCCAAACATTTTGCAATGGGAACCGCTTACGCCAAGTTGTAGCATTTAGAGTAAATGGTTTCTGTTGCAAAATGTTTTGCTACAGTGTTCACTAATTAATATGACCCTGAGGTATATCCCTCCTCAATGGCATATATGTGTTGTTTGTTTCTATGACTGCTTTCTCTGGTTAAACTAAAGATTGTGTGTGTTCCAAATGGCACCCCATTCCCTATATAGTGCACTATTTTTTTTAAACAGAACTCTATGGGCCCTGGTCAAAAGTAGTGCACTATGTAGGCAAGAGGGTGCCATTTGGGACGCAGAGCTTGTCGTGGTGCGTCAAAAGCCATTTAAGTGCCATGTTGGGGTTGTTTTTTTGTCCTGTGCCCAGCGCTGAGTGTGTTGGTGTGGCCACTGGTGGTGTACCATGAGCTGATCCAGCGGATGTACACAGGCCTGGAGCCCATCCTGATGAAACTGGACTACAGCATGAAGGGAGACACGCAGCACCGCAAGCACGATAAGAGGAGTGAGTTTACACTGTGTGTGTGTGCGCATTGTCTGTTAGTGTGGGTTTGATGGTGTGTAGGTGTGTGTGTTTGATGGTGTGTGTGTGTGCCTTGCCATCATTCACGTCACGTCACCAGGTCCACTCTCTCTAGCTGTGAACACTGAACGTCAGGGTTGCCTGGGAAATCGTTCTCCTCCCGGTTTGTGGTACTGGGTTTGTGGTACTGGTGTGGCAGCTGGAGCTAATTTATTTTCAGACATTTAAATGAATGGCTTGTTGTGTGCCTCTTGTTAAACTCGGGGTGTCCGCAGATCCTAAAAGGCCTTAATAAGTCATAAAATGTCTTAAATTGCGCTTTCAAAGGTCTTAAAAAATGCAACAGAGATGACTACAGTGTTTCCGTTATATTGTGCAGCTGCTTAATTGTTGCCACCGCGGAAAAACAAACAAAATTGAACGTCAAATAATACTCTAGGCGCACTTTCAAGATCTATTCACATGTATTTCGTATTTATTATGGGTCGGAGGGACAACGGTCCCTCCCACTCCCCTCTTTGCACATGGAGTGAAGGGAGTTATGCATTCTGATAAGCGCAAGCATACTGACAGTTGAGCAACATTTTGAAATATAATTACGGGAAAGACAGTTTTTCAAACAACTACTGTTACTCTTGTTGAAAAATAAGTCTCTCAGTTGTATTTGAGTAACAACTATTTCTCAACTGTCAATATTGAGGAAAAAACATCCCTTTACAAACGCAGTATGTAATTGAGATGATTCGCCAACGGAGTGGAGCGCACCATTTGCGGTCAATACATCAAGTAGCCTATATAGGCTACCAATGGAAGGTTTTTGTAGGACATTACATTTACTGTTAGATCAATTGCATGGCTAAATAAACAATATCATATTTAGATTTAGCAATCTAGCTAATGTGTTTTGAGTTCCCTCTTCCTTCGTTGGTAAATTCTGTAGCATAGGCTATAGCCTTGGCCAATATGCACACAAAATATACAGGCAAATTAATCTCTAAAGAGCCAAAAATATATCTAATTATTCTGGATCCTATTTTGACATGTTGCACATCAAAATATCCATCATGCACTCCCTGAAAATGTTAGATGAAATGGCAAACTTATTTACTTGGCACTGGAAAAAGTCAGTCTAGAGCTCTCTCACTTAGCTACCTTGCTTCGAAGTATAGCTATTTGATACCTGATTCACTGAATGAGGGAATTATTTTATTAGACTTTTTGGTTGTAGGCTAATGTTCTAATGTTATAGCATACCTCCAGAAGAGCTACTGTGTGTGTGTGTAGACTTTTGTTCCAGCCCCACTCCTTTGGTGAAATACTTTTTGCTAACATGGGCTCATTTCTTAAGAAGAATATTAGCAGGTGTGGTGCACGCAGACCTCAAAATGTGTATTAAATTGTACGCCAAGTGGCATTAAAATTCAACTTCTTGGATCCTGCAGTTACCTAAACTGTGTGCGTGTGTTGCAGAGGTGAAGAAGGAGGTGGAGGAAGGGGATGAGCCCAGGGCTGAGACGGAGAGCGAGAGCGAGGAGGAGCTGTCCTGCTTTGCCCCGCTGGTAATACCACATCGTCTGCCATCTTGCACCAGGGCACTAGGATTGTGTGTGTGTGGACATATGTACCTATACATGTGGGGACCAGATTTTTTGGGGGACCAACTGGGGACATTTTGTCGGCCCCCACAAGGGAAAAAGGCTATTTCTAGGGGGTAGCTTAGTAGCTTAGTGGTTAAGAGCGTTGTGCCAGTAACCGAAAGGTCGCTGGTTCTAATCCCCGAGCCGACTAGGTGAAAAATCTGTCGATGTGCCCTTGAGCAAGGCACTTAACCCTAATTGCTCCTGTAAGTCGCTCTGGATAAGAGCGTCTGCTAAATGACTAAAATGTAATGTAAATGTAATTAGGTTTAGGTGCAATGTTCCCTCTCATTTTTTTGGGGTCACTGAGCAAATGTAAGATCTGCTGAGCGCAAACTTGAACGTTGTGAAAATTCTGTGCAACTTCCAGTGCCTTACTGTGAACAGTGAGGCTGTACCCGCTTTAAGTTAGTTTTAACAGTGGTCAAGTAGGCTACTGTGGCTATTTGATCATAATGTAGTCCTACTCGAGTGGCCTACCATCAAAAACAATGGAGAAAATGCATCCCAAAACATTTTAACATGGAAATAGCTGTTCTATCGTTCAGCCTACAGTAGCAGCCAATGTGTGGTGTTCAATGTAGGCCTACATTCCATGAGATTTATGGAAAAAAAACATGCAGGGCTTGACATTAACCTTTATCCACTCAGACAAGGAAGTGACTGAAAAATGTTGTTTGATGCAATAAACCACTTTACAAGATATGCATTATTATTCCCATACCATTATTACAGAGAATCAGACAAATTATGCTACCCTCTGCCTATTGGCTTCTTAGCTTATTCAAGCCTGCCTCAAAATACAACACTGCCCCTTTAAGACAAAATAAAGCTCTTTACCTGACTTGCTTTTCAAAGATGTCTAGAAATCTGCATGTTTTGTGCTCTTTTAGGAAGCAATCACTCTCCTATTGCTGACTACAAATGATCTATAACTGGGCTAATAACTCACTAACTAGAAAAGGATATGAACAAAATGTGCACACGTGGCTACATGCAGCTCTCGCTTTGATCTCACGACCGCTTATGCTGTAAATACGGTTCAGTTCAAAGTAAATAGCACAAATCCATATATGGCAATGGTCTATTTGCATATAGGCTTACTGCAGCTCTGATTGGTTATGCTGCACCGGTCTGTGTAGAGTACGGACTGAGTCGAGCGTGTCAATGCAATAGAATCCTACTTTGATGAGTTCTGCACAGCAGTCCTGGGGGAGCTGCGCAGGATTTTCTGGGCTACTGCGCCCTGTGCACAGCTTAGAAGGAACATTGGTTAGGGAAAATAGGATTTTGAATAGGATCAATTGTGTCCCCCCACAAGGTTAGTTAAACAAGACTGTGTGGTCAGTGGTCATTAGGCCATTGGGGTAGCAGTGGTATGTTAGAGTGGGAGATGAGAAGTGATGGGATTAACCGCAGTCCTCGTGACCCTGGAGGGTTGTGCACTAATGTAGTGTCGTACAAGAGAGATGGCTGGGGGAAAGATCCAGCGACCATATTCCTTGGGCTAGTCAATTAATAAATTTGCTGATTCAATTGTTTGTCTGATTCAGAATTACACAAGTGTTGCATCCCAATAATCTTTCCTTTCTCCCGAAGTGTGCACATGTTCACTTCCCCTTTATGGATTTGAAAGGAAATTAATGGTAATGGAAACTCCCTCTAGCCCATGCCTATAAATCCAATGCTTATGTCTGGAATAGAACAAGCGCACACTTCAGGAGGAATGAGAGATTATTCTGACTCAACCAAGATATTCCCCTCAATGAAAGGCTAAATATTTTGTTTTAGTTTTTTACAGAATGTGGTTCAATTAATATTTGAATGTTGACATTTCCTCACAATTGAGAGGATAAGACAATATTATGGCTTGACTTTGTAATAACCTTAATTGGGCTCTAGTATAGGTTCTGTCTAGAGCCTTTCACTAAAGAACAATGATAATGTAATTGAATTGTGCTATGTCATTGGTCAGGTGGATGCAAAGACCACAGCCCTAGCAATGGCCATCACCGACTCGGAGCTGTCTGACGAGGAAGCATCCATTTTGGAGAGTGGAGGGTTCTCCGTATCCAGAGCTACCACCCCACAGCTCACAGACGTCTCTGAAGGTAGTTACCCAAGCTCAACAGGCCCTGCCTCCCAAGTATCTGTCCTGCGCCACTTGTTCACGCCCATTGATGGATTTAAAAGAAAAGGAATGGGATGTATTCATTAGTGCAAACCATAGCAAAATGTTTTGCACCATTAAAAAAAGGCGCACCGGTAGCCTACACACGTTAGCTTGTTGTTATTGTCGGTCAAAGCGGCACCACCGTTAGAGGCTCCATGTGTAACAAGTGAAGTAGGAGATTTCTAATTAATGCTAAATGGAATTAGGCTATAATGATCAACAACGGGTAGGCTGTTTCATATGAATGGAGTTGTTGTAGACAAGGATGCATCAATTAGCCTTGCTACTTTAGTTAGCTAGCTGGCTAACTTAGCTGGCTACTGTAGCTAGCTAGCTTTTTTACAAAGATTTGATGCATTCAAGACTGGCACTAGCAGATGGTATGATAGATAACCTACGGCAGCAACAAGTTTGTCTAATTAGCGCGAGTTGGTTTGGCAACTTTCTCTCTCTCTCCCTCCGTGTCACACATACCGGCCCCTGCTCCCCTCTCCCCCACCCTTCCAAGCAGAGCACAGCACACAAGCTCTCTCTTACACGAGCAAGTCTCCATTGAAGTTAAAAAACAATCTTTCAAACATTGTATTTTGACTATCCGAAAGAAATATATTATTCTAATAGTGAAATAATTTCAAATGCCCATCCCTAGCATATAACCCAATGTGAGACATACCTCTTACATCAATCTGATGCTTTTACATGTGTGTGGAGGAGAAAGGACAGAATTGGACTGCAGGGATTTCTATAATTGAGCAGCATGTGTTCCACAGTCCAAATCATGTGAATCAAATATTGGCACTAGCAAAATTTGATTTGTCATTATTTTGATGTGCTGTTGACTCCTTCCTCTATATATTAGAATTACATTTTCTCTGCATATTAAACTGAGACTCAGCGACAGGGCGTTGCCACAAGCAGCAGGATGAACTGCAGATATTGTAGATCTTCACTCGCAAAAAAGATCTGGCCATGTGCAGGTGAGCTTCACGCTGCTGCAATGTGACAGCTGCTGGACCAAAACGGCAGAGAAGTTCAGCCTTGCGATTCACACTCTTAGAAGGCAACCCAATATTGCGATTTACTTCATGCATCGCTGACTACCTTTAACCCCATCCTCTCCCTCTCCTGTGACTGTTTAGACCTGGACCAGCAGAGTGTGCACAGTGACCCAGAGGAGGCCTTCCTAAGGGACCTGCCTGAATTCCCCTCAGTTGACGAGTTCCCCTCCATCGAGCACAGCCTCCTCCACTTCCCGTTACGGGGCCCCAGTCAGGGCCAAGGGCACGGGGCTGCGGCTGGGGGAGGAGAGCCCTCGAAGGGGGAGCCCATGAGTCCGGCCAGCCTCCTCATCCAGCACCTGGCCTCCCCGCTCCACTTTGTCAACACACACTTCAACGGACATAGACGGCCGCCAGGTGGGGACCAGGGACCACTGCTGGGGGCTGGGAGAGTGGAGGAGGTGGTGGATGGGGGGGAAAGGGAGTCCCAGGCCCCGAGACAGTCACTGGAAGCCCTGAGTGAGGAGATCGTGAACACGGCAATCTCCACCGTGGTGCAGAACACTCTGTCGGCCCTGCTGCGCTCCACTGAGGCCAGCAAGGGCCCCTCCATTGCAGATTTCCTGCCCACCGACACGCCCCCCAGCGCCCTGGAAAGCCCCCCCGCCCCTGTCGCCGAGGCAGAAAAGGACCAGGATGCAGTCACTGCGGAGACCGAGGAGAGGAGTGCCGAGGAGATGCCGGACGACACGTTTGTACCGACCGAGGAAGAGGACTTTGAGATTTTGGACCAAAGTGAACTGGAGCAGATGGACGAGGACCTGCTGGGTCTTCTCAGTCCTGATGGACAGGGGGTAGTGGGAGTGGCCTCTCCCACAGACACACCCCCATCTCCAACGCACCAACCGGAGTCCTTCTAGCATCCTCATCACCGCTCTTCCCAACTGTTTTGTTTTATGTAGATATACATTATACAGATATATACAGTACCAGTCAAAAGTTTGGACATGCCTACTCATTCAAGGGGTTTTCTTTATTTGTACTGTTTTCTACATTGTAGAATAATAGTGAAGACATCAAAACTATGAAATAACACATACGGAATCATGTAGTAACCAAAAAAGTCTTACACAATTCTAAATATATTTTATATTTGAGATTCTTCAAATAGCCATCGTTTGCCTTGATGACAGCTTTTCACACTCTTGGCATTCTCTCAACCAGCTTCACCTGGAATGCTTTTCCAACAGTCTTGAAGGAGTTCCCACATATGCGGATTGTGGAGGCCAGGTCATCTGATGCAGCACTCCATCGCTCACCTTTTTGGTAAAATAGCCCTTACACAGCCTGGAGGTGTGTTGGGTCATTGTCCTGTTAAAAAACAAATGATAGTCCCACTAAGCCCAAACCAGATGGGATGGCGTATCGCTGCAGAATACTGTGGTAGCCATGCTGGTTAAGTGTGCCTTGAATTCTAAAGAAATCACTGACAGTGTCAGCAGCAAAGCACCCCCACAACATAACACCACCTCCATGCTTTATGGTGGGAACTACACATGCGGAGATCATCCGTTCACTCACACTGCGTCTCACAAAGACACGGCGGTTGGAACCAAAAATCTCAACTTTGGACTCCAGACCAAAGGACACATTTCCACTGGTCTACTGTCCATTGCTCATGTTGCTTGGCCCAAGCAGGTCTCTTCTTATTATTGGTGTCCTTTAGTAGGGGTTTCTTTGCAGGAATTCGACCATGAAGGCCTGATTGACACGGTCCCCTCTGAACAGTTGATGTTGAGATGCGTCTGTGACTTGAACTCTGTGAAGCATTTATTTGGCCTGCAATTTCTGAGGCTGGTAACTTTAATGAACTTATCCTCTGCACCAGAGGTAACTCTGGGTCTTCCATTCCTGTGGTGGTTCTCATGAGAGCCAGTTTCATCATAGCACTTGATAGTTTTTGCGACTGCACTTGAAGAAACTTTCAAAGTTCTTAATGTTCCGTATTGACTGACCTTCATGTATTAAACTAATGATGGACTGTCGTTTCTCTTTGCTTATTTGAGCTGTTCTTGCCATAATATGGACTTGGTCTTTTACCAAATAGGGCTATCTTCTATATACCCCCCTACCTTGTCACAACACAACTGATTGGCTCAAACACATTAAGAAGGAAAGAAATTCCACAAGTTAACTTTAAAAAGGCACACCTGTTAATTGAAATGCATTCCAGGCGACTACCTCATGAAGCTGGTTGAGAGAATGCCCAGATTGTGCAAAGCTGTCATCAAGGCGAAGGGTGGCTATTTGAAGAATCTCAAATATAAAATATATTTTGATTTGTTTAACACTTTCTTGGTTACTACATTATTCCATATGTGTTATTTAATAGTTTTGATGTCTTCACTATTATTCTACAATGTAAAAATAAAGAAAAACCCTTGAATTAATAGGTGTGTCTAAACTTTTGACTGGTAGTGTATGTACACTTATCAAAGTGTCTGTGGTTAGTGGCAGTTGGTTAGTGATTGAGATCACTGTGGTTGATTCTGCCTTCACACTATCACTGTGGTTAAGTCCTGAATGGCACCCTATTCTCTTTATAGTGCTCTACTTTTGACCAGGACCCATAGGGCTCTGGTCAAAAGTAGTGCACTAAAGATGGAATAGGGTGCCATTTGGAAAGAACCTTGTTTCTCGAGGCTTGGGCTTGATGGCACCTGTGTTTGACAGGGTTTTATTGCTTTAAACCAAGGGAACAAGCCATCTGAGTTTTGGGAACTACTAGTAATATGTGTTTGGATGGCAGGAGAAGGGTTTGGTGGAGCCTCGTCCCGGATCTGTTTGTGCTGTATGTTGTAATGCCAAATGGATTTGGGTATATTTCAGCACAATCTGCAATGGGACCAGGATATAGGGTCCAGATCTACACCCACCCTTCTCAAAGGAAATTATTAACAGAGGTTATATGTGGATGGATTCTTTGAGAGAAAGAAAAGGTTTTGATTATAGCTATTAATATATATTATATAAATTATTTAATTTAACGGTCAGTTTAATGGAAATCTATTGTCATCATGCAGGAATTTGAAAGTAATAAAGATTCTCTATGGTCAGTAACCCAAGTCGATTCTACAATCTACATTGAATTTAGATCTTTAGCAAAACACAAATGTTTTCATGTAGGCACAAACACTTACGTTTGGGAGTTTCATTGAAGGTAGTTTAATGATCAGCAACCCCTCAAGTAAGTTCCACATTCTGCAAAATTGTGAAATCTCCCAAACAATAAGATATTTAAATTTTGGTGTGTATTGGACATTTAAAAAATCTCAAACAGGTGATGGTATAAAATATTTATTTACCCATACAAAACTTACTGTGGTATGCTGACAACCTTTTCAATTGCTCATCGTCAACATCTCCAAGGTCTATATTTTGTTAGTTGTATTCTGTAATGTTTGTAAATGAATGCAAGTGCTCCTTCACCACCAATTGCTTAAGTCCATATATTTGTACTACTTGAAAATCTCATGAGTGGGATGTACTTTAGTTTGCACAATGGAAGAGACCATTGCACATAGAAACTAATATGTAGACGCAAATTAATGTGAAGTAGAAAATGGTGCCCACCAATGTCTAGCTTAAAGTTCCCCAACCCAAGTTGTCCCTGTGCACTGTGTTGTAATATAGACCAACCTTTTTCCTGGCCAATGCCTTCCGAGCACTTCTCTGTAGAAAGTTTCCTTCAAAACAAGAGTAATTTGTAACATTGCATGTGAAAACCAAGCATAAAAAATGCATTGTCCTCTCCAAACTTGGAGGGAGCAAGACCGTAGACTTGTAGCAAGCATACAATTTGTATGTTGCAGCTTTTATTAAACCAATGTCCCTTAAAATAGAATTCCTATAACACTAAATTGCCAATGACATGAATTCAATTTCTTCCAAGTGTGATTCATTTAAAAGGTCATTTCTTTTGCTATAATCCCAATGTAACCAACTATAAAAAGACATGATGGAATCATTTCAAGATTATATTAACAAATTATGTATTGTAGAAATGTGTTTGTTTATGCTTTTACTGCTTCTTGATCTATAAAGGCACTTGACAAGAACTGTACTATAGTAAAGGAAGATCTATTTTCCAATTTCTCCTGTTTTTCAGAAATGTACATCTACAAAAGGAACACAAACAAGTTTTTAAATGCTGATAAGATTTATTGCAATTACAACAGGTTAAACACTGACAGCAGCTCCTTGTGCAGTGAAAGAGAATAAAAGAACAACCTGAAACAAAAGCGATGGATTGCAGTTGAAATTGATTTTAGTTTAACCCATATCCTCTTCTCCCTCCTCCTCAAACTCGCCCTCCTCCTCAGCGGTGGCGTCCTGGTACTGCTGGTACTCGGACACCAGGTCGTTCATGTTGCTCTCGGCCTCTGTGAACTCCATCTCATCCATGCCCTCTCCGGTGTACCAGTGCAGGAAGGCCTTGCGTCGGAACATGGCTGTGAACTGCTCAGAGATGCGCTTGAACAGCTCCTGGATGGCCGTGCTGTTGCCGATGAAGGTGGCAGCCATCTTGAGGCCACGGGGCGGGATGTCGCAGACTGCAGTCTTGACATTGTTGGGGATCCATTCGACAAAGTAGCTGCTGTTCTTGTTCTGCACGTTCAGCATCTGCTCATCCACCTCCTTCATGGACATGCGCCCGCGGAAGATGGCGGCCACAGTGAGGTAGCGGCCGTGGCGGGGGTCGCAGGCGGCCATCATGTTCTTGGCATCGAACATCTGCTGAGTGAGTTCGGGCACCGTCAGCGCTCTGTACTGCTGGCTACCTCTGCTGGTGAGGGGGGCAAAGCCTGGCATGAAGAAATGCAGGCGGGGGAATGGGACCATGTTGACAGCTAGCTTACGCAGGTCAGCGTTGAGCTGGCCGGGGAAACGCAGGCAGGTGGTGACACCACTCATGGTGGCTGACACCAGGTGGTTGAGGTCCCCGTAAGTGGGCGTCGTCAGCTTCAGGGTGCGAAAGCAGATGTCATACAAGGCCTCGTTGTCGATGCAAAAGGTCTCGTCAGTGTTCTCCACTAGCTGATGCACAGACAGGGTGGCATTGTAGGGCTCCACCACGGTGTCTGACACTTTGGGGGAGGGCACCACACTGAAGGTGTTCATGATGCGGTCAGGGTACTCCTCACGGATCTTGCTAATCATTAGGGTACCCATGCCAGAGCCTGTGCCGCCTCCAAGGGAGTGGGTGAGCTGGAAGCCCTGAAGACAGTCGCAGCTCTCGGCTTCCTTTCTTACCACGTCCAGGACAGAGTCTACCAGCTCTGCTCCCTCAGTGTAATGGCCCTTTGCCCAGTTGTTACCTGCACCACTCTGTCCTTTAAACAAACAACAAAAAGCACGCCATGAGATGTAGGCTAGGCGTATTACTATGGTAAAATCGACTATGACATGGTAGCATGAATTTGCAATTTCAAAGCATTTGCTCACCAAAGACAAAGTTGTCCGGTCTGAATATTTGGCCAAATGGTCCAGACCGGACAGAGTCCATGGTGCCAGGCTCCAGATCAACTAGAACGGCACGAGGAACATACTTGCCACCTGAAATAAATGAACAATCACATTATGGGTCAGTAGCTACATTTCCATCCAATTTGCAACAGATTTTCATGTGAATATTCTAAAATCCGCATAAAGAAAATATGCGAATTTTCCCACCAGTGGTGTGTTCCCACCAAATGGACTTGTTGCGGATAAAAATTAGTGTGTGATAACGTAGTGCACAAATTTTACTTTTTCACTTAAGTTTTCATATACCGAATAAAAATCTAAAGTTCAATGTGTTTCTATCGCATTTTAAACTCTACCGATAGTTGTCACAAACTGTTGCGTTAAATAGCAAAATGTGCCTACTCTGGTCTTGGCACGTGCGCTCTAGCCAACAGCTTGCAGATACAGTGCGGGTAGGCTAGTCTACATGATAAGCTTTATTATGGATAAGAGCGAGAATATTTGTATTTGTCAAGCATCAACTCACCAGAATCAGACCTTCGATATTTATTGGAAAGGATCAACAAGATCTCATCTGTAGCCTAATAAATGGCATTGTTTCTCTTGAGTCGTAGTGGGAGACCACACACCATATCGTGAGACTCCCAAGTTTACTTCGATATGATGGTTTTATATCAATATTTGCTCAAAGGCGTTTCCACCGGCATTTCAAGCATTATTAATTTTACCAACACAAAAAGATCAACTCGTCTAGCGTATTTTGTTTGGTCGGCATTTGGTAAGTTTACCGACAAATTCTGTTCCTATCAGGCCTGTCATGACATGTACTTTACTTGCGTAAAAAGGTTGGATGGAAACCTGGTTAACCTCTACTGGATCGCTGTCCTGTATACGGGACGGTTGAGCTAACATGCGCTAATGTGATTAGCATGACTATTGTAAGTAACAGCAAACTTTCCAGGACATAGACATGTCTTATATGGGCAGAAAGCTTAAATGATTGTTAATCTAACGGCACTGTCCAATTTACAGTAGCTGTTACAGTGGGAAAAAATACCATGCTATTGTTTGAGGAGAGTGCACAACAACAAAAAAACGTATCACGGCAACTGGTTTGATACATTCACCTCTAAAGGTAAACAATGTACTTACATTCAGTAATCTAAAGATCAGTCCCAGAGATAAAATGTAGCATAGTTTTGTTTGATCAAATCCATTTTTATATTCAAATGTAGGAACTGGGCTCTACAGTTTGAACCCCTGCTGTCTCTGGCTCCACACCCACCCTGCCCGGCCATCTAGGTGTGTG